>NW_027509294.1:105000-213700 GCF_048541705.1 Temnothorax americanus
CAATTTACTTCATTATTGTTATTATTATATAACAATCTATACTTTTTCAATTTTTCAATTTTTTTAAATAAAGTTATGTGTGTATTCTCAAAAAAATATCGATAATATAAATAAATCTTGGTTTTTTTATGGAATGTTGTTTATTTTATCACAGTTAATCACACAATAGCCGCAGATTTCTTATTTGTCACAGGCAAGTTTATAAAACTGGTAAAAGGGAACTGAACTGATAATGACAACTGGGCACTAACTTACTGTATAACTGATTATTGTAACTGATTACAGCACGATTGAAACGAGTTACTGATAAAAGAATTGGTCAATATTGGTCCAGTTTTATTCAGTTTTATATTGATTAGTATAACTGATAGAACTTCTATGCTGTTCAATTAATCAGTTATAATAATCAGTTATCCACCAGTTAGTGCCCAGTTTTTTAATCAGTAACTGGTACAACTGTTTCTTTTATCAGTAACTTGTTTCAATATACTGATCGTGCTGTCATCAGTTACAATAATTAGTTTTCTACCAGTTAGTGCTCAGTTTTTTTTATCAGTTTTGACTGCATTTTTTCTTAAGGGCATTGTCATTCTTCTATATAGCAATCGTTTTCTTCATACTAAAATTTATAGTAAAAACATGAATGATTCATTAACTATAAAAAACTTTTGATATTAAAATTAATGAGTAACAAGAAAAAGTAGACTTTGAGAGTCAAACGTAGTTAGTTGTACATAAGTTTATGCTATGTAACATTCAATTAAATAATTTAATACAAATCATAAATCGTACGTTTCGGCTCTAAACTTTAAGCCATGTTCAGCGACAAAGTGCGTGATATAAATGAATTAAATAATCTTAAGTTTACCGACAAACATTAGATGAATGTTTAAAAATTAAAAGTATAAAGATAGTGTAATATTCAAAAGAAGATAACAGAAAAATTCTGCAAATATTTATAGTCTACAAAATGATTTAGACTAGAATAAGAATTGGAATTAACCGCCAAAGAGACGTGAAATCCATTTACTAAATCGAGTCTAAAAAACGTAAAATTGACAACAAAAACTATAACAAGGGGACCTTCAGGCTGACGGATTTTGTTTTTTTTTTTCTACATAATGTACTTGAACGTTATTGTACGGACATCAATTTCCCAAAGTATTAAGGCGCGCTTTTCAGAAAAAATCAAGAAAATCGACTTTGAAGAATTCCGAGCGCGCTATGTACACAGAATTTTAATTTTAATGTAAAATTTATCAAATCCAAGTTAATTAATATTTAATCGTTTTCAATTTCGTTTTCAATGAAAAATTTACACCTTTTTATTTTGAATATTGGTACAAAAATGAAAAACGTCAGGTAGAAAATAAAATGGTTTTATATTTTTGAAAATTACGAGAAAATACAGCGCAAAAATGATATTAATAAAAATATTGTTTAATTTTTAAAAGTGAATTATATGATATGAAATATATAGTTTAAAATATATTGTATACAGTCGTTTTACACGTCAATATTGCACGAACCAGGATGATATTCATCGTAAAAGCAAGGGAAACAGTAAGTTTCACGGCATCTAACATACCGTACGAACGCAGATATTTTACAGGCAGATATTTTACAGGCATTTTAATTAATTCTCGAGAAAATTGCATTAAAATTCAATCTATTGTGCATCACCAGTTGTTCTTTCCAATCTTTAAGAACATGATTCGATACGCGTGGCGATTCGCTTCAAACCTTTGTGATGACAGAGACATTTTTATGAACGTCAATGAAGTATGTTTTTCAATAGACATTTTAAAAAAAACCTTGCGCCTGTAAAATATCTGCGTTCGTACGGTATGTTAGATGCCGTGAAACTTACTGTTTCCCTTGCTTTTACGATGAATATCATCCTGGTTCGTGCAATATTGACGTGTAAAACGACTGTATACAATATATTTTAAACTATATATTTCATATCATATAATTCACTTTTAAAAATTAAACAATATTTTTATTAATATCATTTTTGCGCTGTATTTTCTCGTAATTTTCAAAAATATAAAACCATTTTATTTTCTACCTGACGTTTTTCATTTTTGTACTAATACTCAAAATAAGAAGATGTAAGTTTTCATTGAAAACAAAATTAAAAACAATTAAATATTAATTAGCATAGATTTGATAAATTGTACATTAAAATTAAAATTCTGTGTACATAGCGCCCTCGGAATTCTTCAAAGTCGATTTTCTCGAGTTTTTTTGAAAAGCGCGCCTTAATACTTTGGGAAATTGATGTCCGAGTGATGACACTTAAGTACAGTAAGTATGAAAAAAAAAAATCCGTTAGCCTGAAGGTCCCCTTGTAAGATAATTTAAATACTTACCTTATGTTAAACCGGCAAAAATTAACGCAAGATACTTATGTCAAATTTTAAATAACTTTATAATTAATGCAGCACACCTCATTGTCTAATATTGAATGGAGATCGTTTATTATTAAATGGAACTCTGTGATGTCGAAAAAAATAATTGTTCACGATACTGATAAGATATTATTATGACTTATACAAACGAGGAAAGGAATAGCTTACGCTCATATAATAATTATTACATGTGTATATTAGAAGCCCCACAGTAATATTGTATCGATTTCCTATCTGTAAGTACTAATTTTCAATTTTGTGTAAAAATTATTTTAAACTCAACATCATTTAATTATATACAAACATGTTTTTTAGATGATTTTCTGCATACGACTTTCGAGAATGCAGTCTTGACAAGTCCCGCCACCTTCCAATTGAACGATACAATGGCATGCGTACAATTGTTAAGTTGGTCTCTGCATCAAATGCGATGCACATATAGTTGCGTGATTATACTAACGATAAAGTATTGGTAATGGTAACATCAAAAACCAGGGTTTACGATTTACCAATGTAGCAATCTGTAAAAATTTCAAAAAATATTTCAGCGGCCAATTACAGTAGTTATAATAAGATTATAATTCAATTGATCCTAAACTCAATGAGCATAGCTTAAATCTGTTGTGAGCGATATAGCGAACGTTCGTCCAATGTCCCCCGAAATGGTGCAAATCTTGTAATTTTTTTATTTCTTATTACATTTGGACTATTACGGAATACTACGGTTGCAAGGATTTAAAATTACCTACGCCGGATAATTTCATTATTAAAAAATCTACAACAGAGCCAATAATCACAATTCCAGATTTACATCCATATACACATATTATAGTGCACAAGTTCATAACTCACATTTCAGCGCAATAGCAGAGACAATTTTTAATACAACGCAATCTGGTACATATAAATGTACATATATGACGTTATTTATTAGAATTACTGGTTAATGTTACAAATAGAATGCCAGAGTTAACTCGCATAATTAATTATTTATAATCTCTAATAATCATTTGGAACTTTTGATGGTAATATTCTGATATCTAATATACACATATAAAAGTTTATCACACAAAAAAATAAGAATCAACGGTTTTATAGAGATACCGTCAGAAGTATTTAGTCAGTTGAGAGTACAAGGTTGGAACTTGTCATGGCATATCCGCCCGAAGATTGTACTACGATTTCAGGATCATTGACAGCGAGAATAAAAATACACGATATAGTGACGCTGTTCAATATTTCAATGTGACCAAACGGACTAAAAACTATAATCTCAACTTGGATCAACTATATAAAAAATTAAACGGTGTTAAACGATATGTAGCTACAGAGTTTATGTAATAAAAAGCATTACCAAAGCAAAGAGAATGCCTCCGCTTATCAAACATACGAGTTTGAAACTCCGCCGACAGGTAAAGCATGATATTATTAATAATTATTATTTTCATAGTTTTCGATAATTTCTTTTTATGATTATAACGAATCGAAATAACAGCTCCGCCCAAAATAACCAATATAGAGGTTGTCAAGATTGATACTCGTCAAACGCCTGCTACGATACATTTAAGATGGCAAAGTCCACCTCTCAATGGAAAATTGAGTGATTTATATTATCGTGGTGTGTAAAAATATAGCAGACATTGCTCAGTTATTGAAGTTCAAATTAATGAGTCTTGATAAAATAATATAATTACATATAAACTTATATAGTCATATAAGATTATATATGATCAGATCATAATATTACATCTCAAAGTATCCGATAAATGGCATCCGACGGAATCTGATTCTCGTATTTAAAATTTGATGAACAGTGGTATAAGAACGGTATCAGACACGGCAGCTAGTGTCGTGCTAAGTTGCGCCAGGTTATGTAAATCATAGAACGGCACAACTTTTGTATCGTGGAGTCCATTTTTATCATAAAGTGGCACATTTAAAAAATAACATTTAAAAACAACAATTTTCTGCAGTGGATGGACACCGGATCGGATCAGATCTACTCATGTCTGATTGGATCTGATCAGATAGGGCCCATATTTTGATCAAACTAGATCTGAGTGGATTGGATCTGATGAGATCTGCTCAAATCTGTTCAGATCTCTTCTATTTTTTCCCGGGTGAGCACCTTTTTTGTGCTATAATCTACATATTCTCGTTATAACTGTTTAATCTGTATTATGTGCAATAAACAATAATTTAATGGCTTCTTAAAAATTTTTCAAAATATAAAATTAATTTAATTATTGTTCTGATGTATATATTTTAGCGCCGGACGACCTGGGACTTGATTTACAATCATCAACAATAACAGCTAGCGTAATTGATCTAAAATGGTTTAATCCCTGGAAGACAGGTGGTCATCTGAGGTCCTTTCGTACACGGATACAAGAAATATTTTTAAACCTGAAAAGACACATTTCCCTATCGCCTATATTAATGAAACCCTCGAATACCCGGTGACACAATACATGCCTAACTATACCAAACGATTGTATTTATTTCCATCAACGCAATACGTCGTTTATATCTAAGCTGTGACAATTGCGAATAAGTCTAACAGCACAAAGTTTGTGAAAATCGATACGCCTTCAACCGCAGTCTTTGACGGCGTTCTAGACGTCATGGTAAACAAATCCGATTCCACGATATTATTATAAAGTAGCTGGTTACCCGGGCTTCGCCCCGGTAACGAAAAACTATACACTCTATAGTTTCTTCCGGAAAATTCTACCCCTATTTTATATGGTCTTAATACAAAATCTGTCCAGCCGTTCTTGAGTTATAAATGGTGTATAACTAACCCGACCTATATATGTAGGTCCAGAGGTATGTTCCGGGACTGTTTACGTTTTTTGAAATGTACAGTCCTGGAATATAACGCATATATATGTAATCAGATTCAAAAAACTGTCCCGAAAATTGCCGTAGGACATCAATTTTTTCCAGGACAGTCCTGGAAACTGCCAAATGTCCCGGAACATACTTCCGGACCTATATATATATATATATATATATATATATATATATATATATACCGTCTGTCTTAAACGACACTCAAGACAGCATGATGCACATCATTGTAAAGGGTCCTAATCTTTGCAAGCAATATTCAGAAGTACCTGAGAATCTGCGAAAGCGAGCAGGCGTGAAGATGGACAAAATCGCTTGACAAGCTGCTAAAGTTTCGGTATACATATACAAAATATTCATAAATTCTGTGCGTAAATATTTGACAATAAATTTTACAATAATGATTAAATAATAAGTTTAGTTGCAAAAAAACACTGCTAGCTATAAAAATTTTTTTCATGTGATTAATATTAAACAGTTATAATAGATTACATAAATCACTACCGCAGTATTAGCAACAATCTTCATATGTACCTTTGGAATCAAATTATACCTATGGATTTAAAAAGGGCTATAAGAGAGAGAAACGACATTATAGCGACACAAATACCCAAACCCAACACAGTCATCGATTTCTGACACATGATTTGGCAGGAAAATTTTCTTATTATTTGCATGTTCTCAAATATTGTCGAAAATAAAAAGGTAAAACCTTTTGTTTATTAATTGTAAAATTTTTGCATTAATGGCCAGATATTGGCAAAAAGAAAAAATACGGCGACATAATTGTGCTACACGCGAAGCAAATTAAATGTCTTCGCTGATTATTGCTTTAGAACTTTCCACGTCACTTGTGAAGAGAAAACCCGAAAGGTAACAATATTTTTAATTAACTGGAAACGCAATAGTTTTTATTAAATAATACACATCAACAATAGGTAGAACATCTACATTACACGGGTTAGCCCGATTACGGAGTGTCATTGTACACACATTCCGTAGTCACATTCATACTTGAATAAATTGTTGGCGACCCCACCTGGAGACGGACCCGTGGTGGTTCATTGCAGTACTGGTGTTGGAAGAACAGAGACCTTAATTTTGTGCGACATTATTTGCCTTCATCGAGTAGCGGTAGAGGGGGTAATAATGACATTTCATTTATATTGATTAATTACATCTAATATTCACGTTAATACATGGATTATATAAAGATCATGATTTGATCGCTAATGAAATTGTTTAGCTGGTTGATGTTTTCGCTGAAATGGCGTTTATTACGAGTGAGAGAGCTAATATAATAGATAATAAACAGCACTATCTCTTAGCGCATTTGGTATTAGTATAATATTTGTTTTCCATCCCAACTACATGGCCGTGTAATAAGATGTTAGTGATACAGGTCAAGGAGTTAAAAGAACAATTGCCGGTTCAACACCAAAGGTATAATAATATCTTAAAGACGCAACGTTGTTTTTATTTCTAGGCCGATTAAGGTAATATTACAAACATTTATTATTTCATAATTTTTAGATTACAGAACATTGCATGGCAAGATGAAGCTCTGCGACAATTTACGTCTCCACCGACAATTTACGTTTCGATGTCGGAGCGTAATCAAATCAATAAAAAAAATAGATTTCCGGAATTGATTTCAGGTTTGTTCGCGTATTCTTGTTACATGCAATTTTATTTTATAAATCCTTAAAGTTCAAATTTTTTACTAAATTAATGTTTTGTGTAGTTTACACAAAAAATATTTGAGATAATAAAAATATTCGATATATTTAGAAAGGATTAATTATATTTTACAGATACGGCTAGCAGAATATATTTGAAGAGATATCCGACATGAGATGAAGACAGCGATTATCTATCAGCCGTTTACGTATAGACGGAGTAAAACTTCAAAATCAGTATCTACAGCCACGCAGCTTCTCATGCCATTGACGATAAATGATTTCTGGCGGATGATTGCCGAGTTTAAAGTTAAACTTATTCTCATGTTGCAACCGCCTAATATTCAAAATTTTGTACGTTCATTTTTTATGTATTAATTTAGAACATATTTGTAAAAGAAGGAACGCGTTTGCAGAATATAAATTATATACTTACAATAAATTATTTATTTACTTTTTAATTTCTGAATATGTACATGTGCGATTATTTTGATAAACTGAATCAGTCAACTAAGATAGTTTATAATATGTATCTATATAGCTTGTCTCTCTCGTATCGAAATTATATACATAATTAATACAGATATTGTTGAGCATAGATTTAATATATTATTCTTGAATTTTCAGACTTGCTGTGTAATTGCTCCTGCAAGAGGTGAGTTTAAACCAACCTTGCATATTTAAATATCACTGCGGAAGAGATTGTGAGGATGAAGTATCACACGTCACAAAAATTACTGCTCGTTGATAATTCCGAGGTAGATCAATTCGATGCGACTACTCAACAGTTTTTGTCACTTATTTAGCGTGATAACATTTTATCATAGAAATCTTCAAGAAAACAATTTGTGACTATACTATGTTTGACGAAGTAAAAACCTGGAAGAGATCAATCACCACCGCCGGTTATGACGATGGTGATTTTTTGGCAAGCTGTTGGGAAAATCGCGAAAGGCGATGGGCCGATTGTCACACACTTTGCCAGTAAAGATTAAAACTTAATTATTACTAAATTATATTATTCAAAGTTCAAAGGAAAACTGTTACAGTTCAAATTCTTGCGAGACTCTTAAATGATAAAATGTGTTTTTCTCTTACATTTCATATTATTTTTTGTTTAATAAATGTTATATTGTAAATAATTAAAACTTAATTATTACTAAATTATATTGTTCAAAATTTAAAAGATATTTATGCTTCTTTTAAAAAAGTATTTTATATTTTAAAAAGTGTTCTTTATTTTATATTAATTTATCGCTATATATAAAATAACTATTGTAAATAATTGTCGCAAAATTCTTCTAACTATATAATTGTAACTTTGTGTTTTCCAAGCATTGTTTCGCGAAATGTTCAAAAAAATAAACCAATAATCTTTTAGTGATGGAGTATAACTGAATGTGGTCTCTATCTAGCTCTGAGTTTCCTATTAGAACGAATGACAGCTAGTCGAAAAGAAATGTGACGTTTATTTGGTGGTGCGAGCTGTTTAGACGATCGAGACCAGATTTTGTTCGTTCTTTGGTAAAGTATCAATTTCATAGCAACAAGAAAAATATTGGTGAAAATCTTACTAATAGAGAATCGTTTATCATCACTTTTATGATTAAAAGAAATTATAAAAAATTTCAAAAATTATATTAAAATTATATTTAATATTTAGGGACATCTATATGTGTGTGTGTAGAATATCTATACAATGCCGTATAGTGACATATTTGGAGTACTTCAAAACCTACGAGAATTTCTCCTAAAATAAAAATAAATTATTAAGATACAATTACACTCATTTTCTATGCAACTCAATATTGTGTAAGAATTGTGGGATATGTTGTCGTTCGAACTTGTTGATTTCTCGAAATGGTTACGTGAATCTCATTAACGAGAAATCTCATTAAAGAAAGGAGATAAAGAAAAAGGAAATCCTAATAAGGATAAATTTTCAGGATTTTCCCCAACAAAGAAATTTTTTGACACGCGTATAGGGCATAGGGGCGTTGTGACACAGTACTTCGACTATCATCTACTGATTGTAAGTACAGCTTCTCTTATTGCGTATTATAGGGTAATGTGCATATATCGGATCACAGCTATCCCTTATAGCTATAGACAGTTAGTGAAAAAAATCCACATATGATAAGTACAGTCGGCTAGAGAGGCATTTCAAATTACTGATCCGAATTAGGATCTGATTCAAAATATGCACTTTACCTTATTTATGATTAATATACACATTTAACTGTACGTACATATTCTTTTCCATAGCTTCCATCTAGGATTTCTCATTAAATAAATTTTTGATAAAACTTTCATTCTTTGTTCATTACTTAAAAGTTATTAACAAAAAAGTTAACAAAGAATGTACTTAATATAATCTGTTGATGTACAAAAAAGATTTATTTTATTTTATTATACATATACTAGATTTTTCGCCCGCGCTTCGCGCGGGCTCAAAATCTGTTCCCCTTTCCCCAAACTCACCCATTAATTAGGAGCACCAATAGAACCCCATAAAATCTCCAATTTTCAACCCCATAGTAGCCATCCCCATAAAATTAGTCATCTTTTGGTACCAGTTTCATCAAAATCATCAACAAAAAATTAGAAAAATTTTGGCACTGGTTTCAAGAAAATTGATCCATTAATATAAAATAAAACTTATTCTTCAAAAATTAAAAGACTTTTGGCACTGTTTTCAAGAAAATTGGTCAATTAATACTTATTATTTCTCAAAATTTAAATAATTTCCAAACCGGTTTCTAAAAAATCGGTAACAAAAATTATACATTTTATGACAGTCCCCGGATTGCCTAAATTATATCATCCTTGAATCACTCAACGGGTGGACGCTTTTATTCGCGGCGATGAAAAGTATTTGCTTCTTCTTTTTCTCTCTCCCCGCACTCTCCGGAAAATTCTACCTCTACTTCATATACAATTTTTTGAGATTCGGTCAAATATTATCAATATATGGGGTTTGCAATTTTTACCACGTGTGGAAAATTCACGCATGTACTTTGAAAGGCATACTATGTGTCTAGTTTAACGGTAGTGGAGCCCCTTGCGGGCGGAACCTACACTGAGAATCAAAAAAACAATAATAATCTCTGAATTTTCGTTTATTCTCAACTTTTAATCTCAATACACAGATGCTTATACTGAAAAAAGTAATGTCTGCTAAAAAACAGACATTACTTACATACAAACAGTATATAGTATCTAAAGACTAAGATTGTAAGCGTTATTGTCTGAAAAAATAAATAATTACTGAGGAGTTTCATTATCATGTGCGATTCTGTAACCATTACTGTTGGCTCTCAGTATTCGTTCTATCGCGCGAGCTCAGAGATCGAGATTTAGATGATTAGAATAGTTACTGTGGAATGCAGCGCTGACGATGACAATTTACAGTAGCGCGACGTGTTCAGACGAGTTGGCTGAGAAAGAAAAATCACAGCTTTATTCTCGTGAGTATTCTTGTGCGTAAAGGTTAAGATTTATTATTAAAAAAAAGTATAAAGTGCTAATAAAAGAAAGTAAGTAAGATTTGTCCAATTATTTTAATGGATATTAAATATTATTGAATGTTTATTATTAACATTTAAAGTTAGTTTGGAAACCAAGTTCTTAACTTAATTTCTACCAACATCTCTTGCTTTGCTTATGGCATATATGCGGTGAACTGTATATGTACATATAATGGATAAAAACGGAAAAGTGAGATTTCAGAAATTAAGTAATAATAATTAATTTTTCAAAATTATATCTTTAGTAATACAAACAATTTTACAGACATATCTTGATTCGTCAAACTTGATGCCTTCTCTCAACACGCAATATTATTTTTCTGAACCGGTAAAGTGGAATAATATTTATGAATATATAATATAATCATGTTAATAATAGTGTTTATACTATTATCTAAAAATTTTATATTGTAGAAATTGTCTAAAGCTTACTTGAATAATTATGTGGTTAAATCTTCTCAATCGACTGAAGATACTAATTTTATGTTAAATAATTCTTTCATCAATAAGGTTGGCAGAATGCTTACATATATACATATAAGTAAACATCAATGAAAAATTTAAATTTTAACATGAAAAATTGCGCCTACTTAATTATTCTAATAATGAAATATATAAGAATAATTAAATATATTTTATTTATTAAAAAAATTTTAAAGTTTTTAATAAATTTTCTTAAAAAATTACTACAGGGTTTTAATTGAGAAATAATAAAAAATAGTAAAAAGATATTGTATTATTCCCGTGATAGAAATGACGAATCTTTAAGGAACAAATGTTAATTTTTTTATTAAAAATAACTTTATTATATTAAGAAAATCTAAGTAAAGGAATTATAGATAGACATTAAAAAAATCTAAAGATTTCTACGTGCAATTCTAGAAAAAAATGTGTGGCATAACAGCCAAATCTGTCATACTAATAAAGAGTAGAAATATATAGATTGTTATAAATATTTATTACATTTAATTTATATTTATATTTTGTGACCGATAATGACACGTGTGCAAAGTGTTACTATTACGGTGCTATTGACAATTATTGTGTAAGCAAATAAAACATTCTTTAGCCTTTTATGGTCTTCATTAAGTCGGATTTATTTGTTTCAAGGGCTTGCTTTCGTTTTACAGACAAGGATCAATTTTACACGAAGTGGCTGAGCAGAGCGAAGTACCAAATCAACCTGCATCCGAAGATTCTTTAAATAATAATCAATATAGGCTCCAAGTAGAAATTGTGTACCAGAGGTGCTATCATGGCCTTCATTTTCAGTATAGCAAATCGTTGACCTATAATTTGGTACATATCGTAATCTGTTAATATAACATGGTATTATACACATCAGGATATAAAGAATACAGTTTACCGATGCAGTTACGTGGACCAGCATTGAATGGTAAATACGAATAAGGATGACGATGTCAGATCTTCTCAGGCAAGAATCTATCAGGATCAAACACTTCTGGATTTGACCAAAAATTAGGATCTCTGTGGACTCCGTAAATGTTAAGATGCAAGAATGTTCCAGTAGGTACCAAATATGACTCTAAAAAACATATTGTACAATATGTAATTAAGATTTAGAAATAATAATTTAAGCTGTATTAAAATTTTAAAATTAAATATATACACTGAAAAAATGTCTAATAATTCTTGGTTGTAATAATCCAAGCTTGGCTAATGTTACCAAGAACCTTGGTGAAGTAATTTCAACTAAACGTATAGGTGATTGTGCGACGAAATAATTTGGTTAATGTTAACAAATAATTCTAGCAAAACCTGATATGATTTAGTTAATATTGGCAAAGTTTGATAATATTATCAAGTAATGATAAATATGTAACCAAATTGCTTACTAAATAATTGAGTAACTGTCAGCAAACCAATCAGATAAGGTTTTCTAAGACAATTTAGTACTAATTATCAAATTGTTTGTTAATTATCACTAAACTAAAGTAATTTTCACGAAACTGTTTGATAATAAGTAGTACATAATTTAGTTGGCTCAACTAAACGCAAAGTTTAATTTTTTTAAATGTGTATAATTATTACAAAATGTATTGTTATTATATAAATGTTAGTTTATTGCTCGACTAACTGGCACTTAAGTACAAAGACTGCACAACGTTTCGGCCCACGGTTAGGGCCCTTTTCAAGTGCGATCTAAAATTCATGAAACAACAATATGCAATACAAAATATATAAAATATAATAAATGAACTAAAATTAATGATCGTTATGTTCAAAAGCAATACCTATTCGTCTAACCGACTCGTCATAAGAAATCAACGGACATGCCTGTGATCACAAAAATGTTCCAGCATAATCATATATAGCATATAGCAGCTGTGAACAATTATTCATAAAGCAACAATATGTGAAAAGAGTGTGTAAAAATCAAGCGAGACTCACGTGTCCAATGTGTAAAAATTTAATTTGCGTGTTAAAGATCTCCGTTGCGACATGTTGTGCGTATGTAAGGAGACAGTGGACAGACAAAGAAGGAGTCGAGGTATCAGGAAGGTATAGAGGGGGGAGGGAATTATAAACATTAAACAGACGTAATGACACCGTCATCTGCTGAGTTTAAATTCTCTGTCTTTCTTAAGGTTAATAGTGTTATTGTATTTTTTTATGAAGAACATTTCGGCAATCTCTCTCATTTTCATGTTGCCTTCTTTATGTAGAACTAGCTGGTTACCCGGGTTTCGCCCCGGTAACGAAAAACGCCCCGGTAACGAAAAACTATACACTCTATAGTTTCTTCCGGAAAATTCTACCCCTATTTTATATGGTCTTAATAAAAAATCTGTCGAGTCGTTCTTGAGTTATAAATGGTGTAACTAATCCGATTTTGTTTTATATATAGATTTTAGAATCTGACCATTTGAAATTGTGGTCATTATGTATACGATGGTTATAGTCACGACTGAGAGATTGCTCAGATTTTTAAGCGTCTCAATTGCACGAATGGAAATCTCCCTTGCTCTCTCTGTTACGGCTTACCTAAGATACACAAAACGGGATTTCCATTGCGTATCATTGTATCAGCAATAGGCAGTCCATTGTATAATGTAGCGAGCGTTATGCACGAGATTTTGCACTGATCTGCCAGACTAGAGTCAAGCTCAACAGGGTCTTCTTTCCCCGCTAATTTTTCCAAGCCCGTTCCCTTGGCAGTGGTTTCGCTAGATAGTAGATAGGGACAGAATCTGTCATTTGATTTTACGTGCGGCACCTGCTCGTGGAGCCTCATCCACACGTCCCCCATGGGCGCGGGATTGGGATACGCCCAATCAGCGCGTACCGACCGAGGTCGATACTACCAGTTTTACCGCAGGATTACAGGATCCCGCGGCAACCCACTGGTCGGGGCGAGCGACTATCCACGCTCTACCAGCTAAGCAGGCTGGCACCCGAGCTGTGGGGACGCAAGCTCACCCGTCGGACACCCAAGTTCGTGAACTCGGGTATCCTAGCCAGCATTTGGCTGAACCACTGCCACCACGATGGTCCTACCCGCGACCGGCAGGAGCAAGCTCCTTGGGCGGCCGGTCCCCGTGGTACCAGTCTAGATCACTGGTCGGATCTTCGCAGCCGAGGCCACTCCCGGTTGAGTCTCCTGCAGACCCGGCCCCGGTAAGCCACATTCACACGTCTCACGCATTCTCATTCATTCTTCGCTGAAACACACAAGCCGCAAACCTGCTCAAACTCTCGTATCTTCCCTTTCGCTCCAGTACCTCGCTCACGTCCACTCTTCCATCCTCACTCACCCTGACTCCCCATTCGTCCAGGTTCCTAACATCCTCGTACTTTTCACACTCAACCATCACATGCTTCCAATCCTCGCACTCAGCACCACACGCACAACTTTCCGTCTCAGACAATCCCCTTTTATGCAGAAACTCATTCAAACTGCCGTGACCCGTCAGGATATAGCCGAGCCATAGGCTCGGCTCAAACCCCGGGCAAGCCTCGGCAAACCTCACATCCCGTATGAAGCCATGCGTCACTCGTCCTTTCGCACCGTTATCCCATTCATTCTGCCATCTTTCATACAATCTAACATTCAGCAGTTCCAAACTCTCATCCACGTCTCTCACTCTCACTTCTTCTTCGCTCACAACACCTCTTTCACCCAATCTCCAGCCATTCTTAATTCTCACAGTCATACCTCTTTTCACGCACTCCAGGTCCCACGGAAGACCACCCATCAATACCTGCATGGCCTCCGTGGAGACCGTTCTACAGACACTCAAACAGGCACTCATCGCCACTCTTTGGCACCTATTAATTGCCACTCGCGCATATTTGTACTCCATGGCTTCATACCACACGCTCGCACCATACATAACACATGCAGCAAACAAACCCTTATAGATCACACGCCATGCACTCTTTCGCAATCCCCATTCGCTCCTCATCACACGTCTCAAGTTACCTACTACACTCACACACTTTTGTCTCATACGCTCCAGGTGCGGCTTAAAACTCATTCGCTCGCCCATCCACACACCCAAATATCTCACACACTTCACACACCTCACATGCTTCCCATTCACACTAACGCTCGGGTGTCTCGCTTCCGACATATTCCCTTTCAGGAGCATCATCACAGTTTTGCTCTCTGACACTTTCACACCGACATTCGCACCCCATTCACTCACTATCCTCATCCACTCGTTCCCCTTTCTCTCCAGATCTGCCCGGCTCTGTCCTTCGACAGGCACGAACAGATCATCGGCATACGCCGTCGCCATACATCCATGTCTGCGGAGTTCCCACAGGAGCTTATCCATCTGTAGGACCCAGATTTCTGGGCCACCGATGGACCCCTGCGGTGCGCCCCGCAGCACTCTCTTCCACACTTCTTCATTCATTCCTATCATACATGCCCATCTCTCATCAAAATAACTTCTCCACAACCCAATCTCTTCACATTCTTCCTCACACAGTTTCTCAATCACACATGGCCATTCCAGGTTGTCGAATGCACCCTGGAAGTCCACAAAGATTCCCAACACATACTTGTACTCGGATCCATTCACGCACTCACGCACGCTATTCCATGCACTATCGGTCGAACGTCTCTTCACAAACCCGTGTTGTGCCTCACACATTCTCCCACTCATCAATCGCTCCAGCCTATTCACCATCATTCGCTCCAACACTTTCCCAAGCACAGACAACAGGCTGATCGGTCTGTAAGACCCGGGGTCCGACCGCACTTTCTCTGGGGACTTCAACAGTACAACCACTCTCGCTTTCTTCCACACCTTTGGAAAGCAGTTGGTACTCAGACACACATCATACACTCTCTTCAGCCATCCCGGAATTGCGCGCCAAACGGCACGCACCATTTCCGCAGTAATTCCATCCAACCCGGGTGCCTTACCCACTTTCATCGCTCTCACAGCCACATCCACTTCATTCCACTCGAACGTTCTTTCAGTCATCTCTCTCTCTGCCAATCGTACATCTTCCATTCCCGTGTCTGGGAAGAAGCGATCTAGCAGCACATTCGCACTCTCTTCCCACGTACTCGTTGTCCTGTCACCCACTTTCATAGCACTCAGTCTATCACGTCCGTACTTACCCATGCACACTTTATACACATCACCCCACGGATCCCGATTTCCCTTGTCACTCACGAACTGTCTCCAGTTCTCCTCTTTTACTCTCCATATCGCTCTCTTGTACTCTCTAAGAGCACGTTTGTACACGTTCAAACATCCTTCCACTCGACTTCGATCTCTCCCTCTCATTCGCTGGTAGGCACGCCTACGCTTCCTCACATCCTTCTTCATGCGCTCAAGCTCATTCGTCCACCACACAAGCTTCCTCGCAACCCCACACACTCGCCTTTTCATTCTATTATCATTCGCCCTCAAGATCCATGTTGTGACGCGCTCTGCCAAGCTATCCGCGTCGCAGTCATCCATCACATTCACAGCATCCTCCGACGCATACTCCGCTAGATCGCTCATGTAACCCTCCCAGTCCACGTCTTTACACACCCATCTACGCATACCTTCCATCCGCTCAGCTTTCTCACCATAGGTCATACGTATCAGCAACACATTATGGTCGCTGATACCCCAATCGCTCTTGACTCCCCATTCGTACCGGCACCCCCCAAGCGCATCGCTTACGAGAGTCACATCGATGTCGCTTTCCCCATTGGGTCCGCTAAACGTGTAACTCTCGCTCGGCTCATTCAACACAATCATACCATTCGCGACAATCCACTCCTCAAGCATTCTGCCACGCATTTCGCTTTCTCTACTGCCGCCCCTACCCTTACTGTACCATAAGGGAGAGACGGCATTCGCATCCATACCCACCAGCACACGCTTTCCTCTGGTTACCATTCGCACCCTGTCCATGTACGCCAGGTACGGCTCGATGTCCTCACCGAACCGGCAGTACACGGACACCACATACATCTCGCCGAAGTCTCCCTTCAGCCATACACACACGCCATACTCATCCGAGCACTCCCTTACACACAACACATCGAGACTGGGATCATTCACCACCACTGCTGCTTTAACATACTCGCTCTCACTCACAATCACATCCATTCGTAGCGGGAGTCCAACTACCCTTCCATCCTTCACACACGGTTCCTGCAGCAGTGCCACACTCACTCTACGTTCACACAACATTTCACCCAGATCACACATTACCGCATACGCTCTTTGACAATTGTACTGCACCACATTCATACTCGAGACACCCTGCGGGTCCTGCCTAGCCATGGTCAATGGTGCCCGCATACCTGTCCCTGGCTATCTTATACGAGGGGCACCCCACATCATTAACCGCGTGACTCGCCGGCCGCCCTCGTCTTTTGCAGACCGCGCATACTTTCGGCCCTGTCGCGTTTGGACACTTGTCCTGTCGATGGCCGTCGAGGCCGCAGTGGGAACAGGTATCATTCGCCGCTTTACAATATCTCGCGACATGACCTAGATCCAGACATCTATAGCATCTGGTCAACGACGTAAAGTCCGCGACCCTACAGCTCCTCCAACCTACATAGATACGCGACGCCTTCTTAAACCTGTCGCGCATACCAGGCGTCACTTCTACTACCCAGTTTACCGTCTCTTCGTCGCCTTTACCCAGCTTAAATCTAAATACGACCTCCTCTAAATATGTCCTCTCTCCTATCCCTTGGAGGAGCTCCGGGTTTTGCCTAGCTATCGCTTGGCGGACACCATCGACCTCCAATCCCCTGGGCACGTCATACAAAATGATACGGGGCCTTCTGGCCGTCGGCAGAGCCGCCGTAAGCCCCTTCTCCCTAATAGCCTGATTGGCGACTAACTTATCCACATCCTCTTTCGCATGTGCCTGTACAATGACTCTGCCGTCCCTGGTCTTTCTAACATTTTTTATCCTAATGTTAGTCGCTACCGGATCAATCGCCTCCAGCAGTGTCTTTCTCACCTCGTCCACCGATCTACCTTTTTCGGCCTTACTGGCCACGACCACCGAGTAATCCCTATTTCGTGGCCTTGCCTTGCTCGGTTCCGGCACCGCATAGGCCCCGGCCTCAGTCCTGCGACGAGGCTCCTTCTGCCTGTTCACCACATCGGCAAACGTCGCTGGCGGTGGTCGGTTCGCCTCCGACTTCTCCGCCAGACGACCCCTCAAGAAGGTGTTTTCACACCCCAGCTGCATGACCAGCTTGTTGGTCTCGCTAAACAGCGCGGAGACCTTTTGTGCCGCTGTCTTGCTGAACTTCGCATTGGGGTCCGACAAAATGCACTCCAACTTGATTCTGATGTCATGCATCGTTTCAGCAGCCATCATCTCCCTTTTCGCCGCACCGTCCCGAACAAAGACGTCGTCGTCATCAGACTCGCTGTCTTTCGCGTTCTCGTTGTCACCCAGCATGGGCAAGACCGAGTTTGCCCGCTGCTGGCCGGTCTCTCTGACCATCCCTCCTCCTACAACTTCAGTTGACTCGCTCTGCGTGTCCCTAACCGATGTCTGAGAGCCAGGCGGGCTCCTCCTCAACTTCCCACTACGTGGGAACGTACGTTGAAGGGGATCACCCACCAAACTCTCATCGTCCGTCCCTGTCTCGTCTAATGTCTGCGTATTCGCCCACTTCTTTAGTTCGTGCGTGGGTGTCTTCTCCGCGACCTTCACGTCAACTTTAGACAGTGCCACCGACACTGCCTTCGTGATCACTTTCTGTCCAGCGACCTTGTCGCCGCCTGTCACCGTCTTTGTCACAGTCTTATCCGTATCCGTAGCCTTGTCCGTTTCCGTTTTCGCCTTTTTGTCAATAGTCTTTTGTCCGTCCGGGTTGGGTGTGTTTTTGGCGTTCTTCATAATGCATGTACTTATTTGTTTCGACGGTTCGGCCATCATGGCAGCCCATACGCGTATGGGCATCTATCCCCGCCGTTTCAAAACCCTAGTTAAACTGCATGAAAGCTGAGAAGCAGCTTGTCGGGTGATCAGCCCTATTCATGCAGACGTGACTCTATAAAAAGGTTATGTAATTTGATGCTAAAGGTTTAACGTCACCCCTACTGATTGAGCACGTATGCTCCGAGACACCGCCCACTCAAAGTTCGGGCTAGACGTTGCCAGTGTATCTTCCCACTAGCAGGATATGAGGAAATAGTGATCAGCTAATCCTCCACACATGCGCCCGGGGGGGCCAACTTCAACTCCCGAATAGGCTCCGCCCGGACACGGACAGCGGTTCTCCCACATTGAACATGCGGTTTCACATGGACTTTACTGGCGCTAGGCCAGAACTTACCATTTATTACGCCGCAGAGGTCAGGTACTAACGTGACCGCATCCTACGGTCGTGGGGTCTACTACTCCCCACTTGGTTAGTCTCCGAGAAATATCCATCGACACCCGACCGCATCTCTGACACCCGACGGTTACAATTACAGACACACAAACAAACATCGACACGCACACACTCACACACCCCCCAGAACCCCCGCACCCCCTCCGGAAAGAGCCGGTAGCAACCCGAAGGCCCGCTGGCCGGGGGAAGCCCGCGTATCGCCTTAACTCCGTTGGCCTACGACGGCTAAGGCCAAAGCCCGAGCCAAATCATAGTTACCGGTGGGAACCACGATGGAGGTGGAGTTCGGCTTGACTGTGATAGGCTAAGTGCTGCGGCACAGCATGTATTGCGCTTCAACAGTCCTGTAGATCATGACTTAATACGACCCGAAAAAGATCGCCGAACTCAAAAGATCGGCGCCGCGTGTTGCTTTAGGTGGTGTTTAGCAATCAAACCTAAAGTTTTCCGCGGCGTGCTGCCTCCGACGGCGAGTAGCTCAGCCGCGTGTTGCTTTGTGGGCAGACACGCGGCGTGTTGCTTCCGCTGACGACGGTCGCTCAGCGGCGTGTTGCTTTGGTGGGCACTCACGCGGCGTGTTGCTTCCGCCGACGGCAGAGTCGCCGCCGACGGCAACACCCACGAGAAAACCAGGTTCGCCTACGGCGCGTCACTTCGAGTCCGACGACTCGCGACGCCAGGTTTCTCGCGGCGTGTTGCTTTATAAAAGCAACTAAACCGAACTGAGTACGACGACTCATTCTACAGTTTTCCGCGGCGTGTTGCTTTCTAAAAATCTGTCGGGGGTTGTCACCCACCGTTCAAATAACACCTACGTGTTATGACGCCCTACTCTCCCGCCGTGCGTGGCGCAACACAGCAGGAGAGCAGAACGCCCTTGGATCGCCTCTCACTCGCAACACTGCCGGGACGGGCCAGCTAGCTCTCCGGGTACGCCACGTCTCAAAGAGAGACACCCAGAGGCTCCACTGAGCCCTTTTACCCCATTTCGGGATCACCAGACAGCATCGCGAGCACGCCTAGAGGACGGCCCGTATTTCTCGAGCGGACGGCAAGATCGTGACACAGGCGAGTGCCAACCGATCCTAAACCGCCGCCCGAGCAGTTATCCCTGTACTTATAAGCAGCAACACGCCGCATCTCTCTACTTCTCTCAGCACGTGGGCGCCTAAGCGCTTTGCCATCGTGAGCACCGTTCCCTGAAAGCGCTATTTCCCGTAAGTCATGTCTACTCTCACCAGTAGATAGGGACAGTGGGAATCTCGTTAATCCATTCATGCGCGTCACTAATTAGATGACGAGGCATTTGGCTACCTTAAGAGAGTCATAGTTACTCCCGCCGTTTACCCGCGCTTGCTTGAATATAGTGATTATTTGTTCGCTTTTGTGATGTTTTGTTTGATTATTTGAATGACTTGAACAGTCTTAGATAATAACAACATAAAAAATTTATTATTAATAAGCTTTTTATAAGATTTTTAAAAAAATTGCTTATATGAGCAATATAAAGAATATCATCAATACAAGAGTTATGTTGCATATGATTTGCATAATTGATATTACAATGAGTGAAGAGGTTAATATAGAATGATAAATGTTCCGTTTCTCTTTATACAACGATCTGAAAACTTCTTCAACTTTTTTTGATTACTTTTTTTAGTGCTGCAATGTCAGCACAAACAGTATGTAATATAATACATTTTATAATAAAAACAAAATTGTTTTAATATTGTATAAATTGTGGTGATTGCATCATCATCTCTCCAACCGCCGAAAATGCTCTAGAGTCAATAAGGGTCTAGAGTCTAGACGTTCATACGTGGTAATATCAAGAGACACTAGGGTGTATATTTATGCAAGCAGAAGAATTTTTAGTATGTTCTATATATAAGATTTTCTTGTACGGTTGCAATTTCTTGAGACAGTTCGTTAGCGATCAAGCCTCGCATTGCATTGAGAGGGGAATTATGCATGGCTCCGTGGCTGTGCGAATGATTATTAACTCAAAGGTCCGTGATTCGATTCCAACCCGGCCTTCATCTCGCGTATACCTCGTTTGAGAGTAGGTGGATTCCCCGTTTAATGGAAAGTTAAAAATTAAAGATGCATATAGATTAATAATCCGTTTAAAGTTTGGGGTATACTTGGCGAACGAACAGTAAACGCGAACGTTCGGGCATATTCGCATTTATGTTCCTAGGTTGTTTTTTTTTTTTCACCAAACATCAGAATTCGACTAGATTCGGTGTTTGGTGCATCCCAGGTAGCAACGTGTCTGCATTGTTGCTGGCATATGTTGCCGACAACATATTCAAAGATCAAGAAAACGAAGAACTAGAAACGTTCTTACTGTATTCAAATTCAAAATTTAGTTTTTAAAAGATTTTTAGATTTATATTAAATAACGCTTGCACGGTTGTATTGCTTTTACTTAATGTGATACATGCATTGATTACTTTGTATTTTATCCATATTTCTCAGAATTCTCTGCGCGCGCGCGCGCGCGCGTGGCCGGTTGATAACCCCTTCTGGTCGTCTGTTTAGGTTTAGGTATTCCATTGGAATAAGTGCAGCAGGATATAAATGTTACCCCTATATAAATGTTCCGAAACCATGGCCTACAAGTAAATAAATATAATTTATATACAAACATACATTTGTATTCGCGCGCGCGCGCGCGCGCGCGCGCGCGCGCGCGTGTGTGTGTGTGTGTGTGTGTGTGTGTGTGTGTGTGTGTTTTTGTATGAGGGTGTGTGTGTGTGTGTGTGTGTGTGTGTGTGTGTGTGTGTGTGTGGGTTTGTGTGTGTGTTCTGGTGTGTGTGTTGTTGTGTGTGTGTGTTTGTGTGTGTGTGCGTGTGTGTGTGTGTGTGTGTGTGTGTGTGTGTGTGTGTGTGTGTGTGTGTGTGTGTGTGTGTGTGTGTGTGTGTGTGCGTGTATTATCTGATAATACTGTAGGTAGATAAATCGTAAAAAATAAATGTTTAAAGAAAAAAATTTTTAAAAGCATCAACTATTAATGCGGTCATTTTTGATAATAAGAAAGAAAATATTTAATATTTTTTTTATAAAAAATTTTTAAAACAATGTTGTTTGATTAGGCTCTCTTATTAATATATTTATTATTAATTATTATATTAATATATCTTTAGCATTAATATATTTTTATAGTATTTTAATAAACATTTTATGTAAATAAGAATAAGTTACATATATATATATATATATATGTAGGTCTGGAAGTATGTTCCGGGACTTTTATTTTTGATATCGGTATATTCCGGGACATTTGGCAGTTTCCAGGACTGTCCTGGAAAAAATTGATGTCCTACGGCATTTTTCGGGACAGTTTTTTGAATCTGATTACATATATATGCGTTATATTCCAGGACTGTACATTTCAAAAAACGTAAACAGTCCCGGAACATACCTCTGGACCTACATATATATATATATATATAATATTATATATATATATATATATATATATATATATATATAGTCACGCTCGACCACACGTTCACAGCACTCGCACAGGCTCACTCAACGCGTACCGAGCACTGGCGCAAAAAAAAAGGAACTCCGTGTTACGAAAAGGAACTTGTTTACTGCAATTACTCGTATGTACAACTTGAAAACACGGGCTGTCACGTCAGAACAAGACGGAAGCCCAGAACAGAATCAAACAGACAAAGGACATAAACAACGCGGTCGGCAAGGAACGATCCGCGATTTCTTCTCGGCTCGCATCTTCAATTCGGAGAACGCTTCACGCGAAGCCGAAGGATGTAACACTATATATATATATTGTTGGCTATTGCTGGAGGGCAGTGAATAACTCCGCACAAAGATTATGATTAAGATATTGATACTTTATTTGTAAGATACTTTGAGAGCACATGTAATGTCGTGAATCATGAGCTTGATTCTCAGTGTGTATGTGTGTGTTGTGTGCGCACGCAGTAAGTCTCCGTGCACGTCTCGTGTTAGTAACGTCGTTCGTCCATAGATGGCGTCATTGTAGCTTTTGGCTCCTAATTTGAACACTCCTCCTCAATGACGTCATCTTCATCGTTGGATAATACCAGTCCACTTGCTTTTGACAGTTTCCGGAGCTTCACCTGGTGTATCGCTTTTGTCAGCATGTCTGCAAGCATATCTTCACTTGGACAATATTCAAGCAAAATTTTGTTACTTTCGCTTAGATCCTTTACGAAATGATACTTCGTGTCAATATGCTTGGATCGTTTACTGAATTTTTTGTTGCTGGCCAATTTGATGCAGCTCTGGTTGTCCTCGTATATCTTCACTGGTAGCTTTATATTCTCTTGGAAATCTTGCAGTAATTTTGTCAACCATAACATCTCTTGACATCCATCACTCAACGCGATGTATTCTGCTTCAGCGGATGACAGCGCCACACAAGACTGTTTCCTGCAAGCCCAACTGATTGTGCTTCCATAATACTTAAACAAGTACCCGCTATTCGATTTTCTGTCTGCCTTAGACTCTGCCCAATTTGCGTCTGCATAGCCAATGAGTCCTTCATCCTTTTGACTGTTACTTCCCAATTTGAGCTTATATTTTTCTGTATACTTCAGGTATCTTGCAATCTTCTTGGCTTCTATCCAGTCTGTTTCTGTCGGGTTGTTTAACTTTTTGCTCAATATTGCGACGCTGGCCTTTATATCCGGTCGTGTAGATGTAGCTATGTACAATAAACTTCCGATTAAACTTTGAAAGTTTTTGTTATCCTGCAGTAATCTGTTATCTTCTAGCCCCTCATATCCGACACTTAGTGGTGTCTTGGATCCTTTTGCATCCTTTAGTCCATAAGTCTTTAGAATGTTATATATGTGCTTCCTTTGATGCAAGTAGTAGACCCCTTCTTTGTCCCTCTCTATCTGAATTCCTGAATATTCTTTAATTCTTCCTAGTTTTGTTAGTGTATATACATTTGATAGTGTCTCTTCTAACTTGAATATCTCTTCCGTGCTGTTAGATGCTATTATGATGTCGTCCACGTAGGTCGTCACGTAGCATATAGTACCTTTATTACGCTTTATATAAAGGCATGGATCAGCTTGGCCTTGTGTATATCCTGATTTCTCTAGTTTATCCGAAATATTCTTGTTCCACAAGTTTGCTGACTGTTTCAAACCATATAGACTTTTGTTTAACTTTAATACGTAGTGTTCCTTTCCTTTGACTTCATATCCTTTAGGTTGTCGCATATATATTGTTTCCGTCAAGTCTGCGTTTAAGAATGCATTTTTTATATCATAGTGTTGCACTTGTAATTTATCTCTGCCTGCTATAGTTAATAGAGTCCTTAACGTTGTCTGCTTGACCACTGGTGCAAATACTTCATGATGATCTATTCCGTACTCTTGATTATACCCTAGTGCAACTAATCTCGCCTTATAACGAGTTATATTTCCTTTTTCGTTCTTTTTGAGTTTGAATATCCACTTGCATCCTATAATTTTTGCGTCCTCTGGTGGTTCTACTAACTTCCACGTCTTGTTTGCGATTAATGATTCATATTCTTCGTCAAGTGCCCTTTTCCAATTACACTTATTCTTTCCTGCTAGTGCTTCCTCAATCGTCTTTGGCTCGTCATCTTCATGTGTCGTTATCATTCCAGCAAATTCACCAAATCTTGATGGTGCGATTCCTTTATTCTTTCGCTTTGATTTTCTTTGTGGTGTTTCTGTTATGCCTGGTTCTTCTGTTGACTGTTCTATCTCGTCTTCTTTGTTTTCTTCTTCTTCTTTCTTTATATTTTCTTCTTTTCTTTCATCTTCCTTAGTCGCCTGTTTTAGATTTTGGATGATTTCCATTTCTTCTTCTGATGTTTCAATTTCCTTTTCTTCGCTATGCTCCTCCTGTTTCTGCTTGCCGTCCAGAAATATTACATTTCTACTGATAACAATCTTGCTTGTTGTTTTATCTAATAACCTGAATGCTTTTGACTGCTCACTATACCCTACGAAATGTAACTTGTTCGCTTTATTATCCAATTTGCGCCTTAACTCATCTGGAACTTTTACATATGCTATGCATCCGAAAATGTGTATGTCCTTTAAATTTGGCTTCTGTGAATGCCATTTTTCGTATGGTGTTCTGTCTTCAGATTTAGTTGGCAATCTGTTTTGTAGGTAATTAGCCGTAACTACAGCTTCACCCCAGTACTTCTTGGCCAAACCACTGTCGATAATCATGCATCTAGCCATTTCAATCAAGTACCTGTTCTTTCTTTCGGCCTTACCATTTTGTTGTGGTGAAAAGGGTGCCGTAAGTTCCATCTTGATACCCTCCTCCTTAAGGTAATCCGTCATCTGTTTATTCACGTATTCCTTACCGCGATCAGACCTCAATATCTTAGGCTTCCTGTTAAATTTTGTCTTGACTGCTTCAATGTACTCTTTGACATATCTGAAAACCTCCGATTTGTGTGCTAGTAAAAATACTTCCGTATAGCCGCTATAATCATCGATCATTGTTAAAACATACCTTTTTCCACCTGGCGTAATGGTTTGCATAGGACCGCAAACATCACTGTGTACGATCTCCAAGATATCCTTTGTTTGTCTACTTGACACTTTTGGAAAAGACTTCTTACTCATCTTTCCTTGGATACAGTCCTCACATGCTTCCTTAATTCCACAGTCCTGTAGTGTAATTCCGTGAGCCATGTTCTCCTTTGCTAGTTTCCTTATTGCGTCCGGATCCCTATGTCCTAGCTTCCTGTGCCATGTATGAATACATTTATCCGAATGTGTCTTCATTGATGATAAAGCCTTATGCTCCGTTCTGAGCCTATACAGGTTTCCTACGCTTTCTGCTGTAACAACTATCTTCTTATCTTCCAGTATGTTGCATACTTCCTTTTTGAATTCTATTGTGAATCCGTTTTCTGTAATTTTCTTTACTGATAGTAAATTACTGTGTAAACCTGGTATGTATAGGACATTTTTCAATGTAATTGTCTTCATAGTATTTCCGTTATAATACTTAATTCTTCCTGGGGGTCACCCGTTAGCTCTCGGCGGGTGAACAGGTGGAAAGTTGGAGGAGGCGGAAAGGGTGCGGTAGACGTGGGTGTGTGAAGGGGTGGAGAGCAGGAGTAAAGGAAAAGGTGAAGGAGGTTGAGAAAAAGCGGAGGCATTGGAGGTGAGGGCGGATTCAAGGAAATGCGGTCGGAAATCGAGAAGGAAGAAGAGTGCAGAGAGTGAGGTTAGGATGACGTTGAGGAAGTGGGAGAGGACGCCAGAGACGGAAGAGGTGAGAGGCGGCGGACGGGAGAGGAAACGTGGGACCCGCTGATTGGCTGTCGGCGAGAAGGAAGCGCGGGGGATGCATCGGTCAGAGCCGGCGCGGGGAGTCGACGGCTCCGAAAGAGTATGTTGGCACCACCGCGGGGCGGTAGGACGCGATACGCTGGAGTGCGCGGCGGGCAGAGCAGGCCGGTAAGGAAGAGAGAGGGGATATCGGCGACGGAGGAGATGGCGCAAGAGACGAACGGTTTAAGGCGAGCGCACAAGAGCTCAGCACGACGGCCAATGAGATGGAGCGGGTGAAATCGATGAATCGAGAGAATGAGTCGATCGAGGAGGTGAACGGCCAACGTCCGTAGATGGCATGCAGGTAGTGCAGGTAGCAGTATGGCCGATGGCGAAGAGAACGTATGACGGAGAAAAGTATCGACGGCGGAGGAGATGGAGTAAGAGGCGACGGACGAAGGTAAAGGCGGGTGCACAATATGGATCGATAAATCGATAAGTCGAGCAGGTCGATGTGGTCGATGCGGGAAGGTGAAAGGACAGCACGTGGCAGATGGTTATGGCGGATGGAAGGGCAAAGGTGACAAAGGCGAGAGTGGACAGGAAAAAGAGTAAGAGAGCGACAAGGGAAGCGAGGAAAAAAGCGGACGCACACACGCACACACACACACGCAAGCACGAGGGGCGAGAGGAGAGGGAGAAAGAGGTTGGAAGGCAAGTTTTAAGGAGATTTTGTTTGTAGGGAGAGGAGGAATCGAGTGGAGGGAGACGGGTGTGTGAACGGAGAGCGGAGGGAAAAAAAAAAAAAGGAGGAGCAGGGAGGAGGGCAGAGGAGGAGAGCCAGGGAGGTGCAAAGAGAGGAGGCGAGAGTGGAAGAGACAAAAAGAGAGAGGGGCGAGGAGAGGGGACGTAGAAAAGGAGGGTGGAAAACAGGAGACTGTGGGTGGATGGTAGGGAGATAGAATGGAAGGAGGAGGAGGGAAAATGGGAGGAGGTATAAAGGGGAGGGGATAAGGTGGATAGCTAGGAACGGGAGGAGGAGGAGAAGGGGAGGGTATTAGGATAGAAGAAAAGCAAGAAGGAAAGGCCAAGGGTAAAGATAGCGGAGGACAGAAGGGTGAAAGCGGGGTTAAGAGAGAGAGAGAGAGAGAGAGGGAAGGGAAATTAGAATAGGAGAGAGAGTGGAGGAGAGGAGGAGAGCAGGAGCGGGAGGAGGTAGGAGGTGGAGGAGAGCACGAGAGAGACGGAGGAGAAACCCCGCAGGAGCAGGGAAGAGGGCCAACAGACACAGGGCAGGAGATAGACAGGAAGGAAGAGATGAGACAGGAAGAGATGGAGGGAGGCGGCCTAAGGTCGGGAAGGAAGAAGAGAGGGATAAGGGAAGGGAAATAGACTTATTGTGAGGTCGCAAAAGGCCAGGAATTGGAATAAAGGGGAAATTTTGTAAGAGGTTTGGGTACGTTCCTCGTATAAAAACGCCTTGTAAACCCTGAGGGGAGAGACAATAAACACACATACATACATACATACATACATACTTAATTCTTCCTGATCCTATACCCATTACTTTAGCTTCCTTTCCGTTTGCTACTGTGACTTTATCTTCCACGGATGTGAATGTTTTGTCGAAGAACTCTCTGCTATTCGTCATATGACTTGTGGCGCCCGAATCAACGTACCATGATTTCCTTGAATCATCTTCATTGCTTGTGCTAAAACAAAGATTATCCTTATCGTCTTTATCCGCGGTTGCTGTATTCGCCTTTTCGTTCTTCTCTTTCCAAGCTTTGTACTTTCTGCAATCCTTCTTCATATGCCCTTTCTTTTTACAGAAAAAACATTCTGCAAGATCCTGTCGCTGTTTCGTGTATTTTCCACTGTCTCGCGTCTTTAAAGCTTTGTCCTGCATTTCATTTGCTCCAGCGGAATTGCTTATTCTTCTGCGATATTCATCGATGAGCTTTCCTTTTACCAAACTAAGAGTTAAATCCTCTTCCGATCTGCTTTCGAGTGCATTCATTAGACTGTTATACGAATCTGGAAGACTACCAAGTATCATTGCAATAAACAATTGTTCTTTTATATTCTCTCCGATAGCCTCTAATTTATCCTTTATTATTGACATATTAACAATGTGTTCTTCCATATTACCATTTTCTGCGAGTTTCATGCTGCACAGGTTCTTTAGTAAAATAACCTTACTTGATAGTGAAGATTTTTGATGGTAGTCTTGTAGTGCCTTCCAAGTTGCCGCCGCTGTTGTCTTACTGCGAATATGTGTGAGCTGGTTATCCTCTACCAGGAGTCCAATCGTCGCTCTTGCCTGTGCGTTTTTGGTTAGCCACGCTGCCTCTGGATGTACTGGTGCCGCCTTGCTCACGACGTCCCACAGGCCTTCTTTTATGAGTAGTAACTCAACTTTATATTTCCATGACTCGTAATTGTCGTTGTTCAGCTTGGCGATCATCACACGAGGTGTTTCCGCCATTTTCGTGCTCTCTTATAACGTCTTAACCTGTACCTTATTTTATGCGACTTTATTCTTCTTGTATTGCCTTTATGATCTTAATCAATCTTAAGCCTGGGCCCATAACCTGTTGGCTATTGCTGGAGGGCAGTGAATAACTCCGCACAGAGATTATGATTAAGATATTGATACTTTATTTGTAAGATACTTTGAGAGCACATGTAATGTCGTGAATCATGAGCTTGATTCAGTGTGTGTATGTGTGTTGGGTGCGCACGCAGTAAGTCTCCGTGCACGTCTCGTGTTAGTAACGTCGTTCGTCCATAGATGGCGTCATTGTAGCTTTTGGCTCCTAATTTGAACATATATATATATATATATATATATATATATGTATATATATATATATATATGTATATAGGCAGATCCATCACTTTTCGACCAAAGGTTGTGGGGGTGAGTCACCGATTTTGATGCGCCGATTTTTTCCTCGAAAGTACACTAAAAAAGAAAATTATCCTGAAAATTCGAGCCCGATTCGATCAAATTCGGCCGCTGGAGAATTTTTTGAATTTTGAAAAAAATCGATTTTTCAGTCATTTTCAAAAATTTATATCTCAGCTTCTATATAACTTAGAGACTCGTTTGAGGCCGCATTCTTTTCTGTAAACTCTCTATTTTTAAAGAAAAAATTAATCATTGGTTCACACTCAAGTCCGGCTTCACGGCGAGCTGCTAACTAAACCACTGTTTTAGAGAAATTTGGCCTATTTTTGAAATGCTGTCATATCTACAGTTTTCGAAGTAGAGGGTTGATCAGCAGCTGATATTTTTTGTTCAGGTATATACTCTGAAGAAATTTACCCACTTTTTGCTTGATTGCTTTTATTTCGTTAAGTTATGGCCATCTAAAGCCGATCAATTTTCGAAAAATCGCCATTTTCAGATAGCCAGAACTTTTTTCTTTCAACTCAAAATTTTTTGAAATTTTCAGGGAATATACTTCATTATATCCTTAAACAACCCTGAAAATTTCAATTTTGGAATAGAAGTGGTTTCCGAGCTATGAAGTTTTTAAAATGTCAACTTTTCGATTTAATATGACATTTTTTGTGGTTTTATCATCAATTTTGTAAATTTAATGTAAATAATTGATATTTTTTGGAAAATTCGAAAATAAATAGCAAAACGGATTGTTTGAGAAAATTGAGGGAAAAAATTAATATTTTTCATTTTGATTTATTTGTTTAAAATTTTTTAAAAGTAAATATTTGTTTATTTCTTTTAATTATGTTGAATACAAATTTTCAAATAACAACAAAATAACATTAAAAATAACAGTATTAACGTTAGTACTATAAACTTTGAACAATTTTAAACAAATAAATTAAAATAAAAAATGTTAATTTTTTCCCTCAATTTTCTCAAACAATCCGTCTTGCTCTTTATTTTCAAATATATTTTCCAAAAAATATCAATTATTTACATTAAATTTACAAAATTGATGATAAAACCACAAAAAATATCATATTAAATCGAAAAGTTAACATTTTAAAAACTTCATAACTCGGAAACCACTTCTATTTCAAAATTGAAATTTTCAGGGTTGTTTAAGGATATAATGAAGTATATTCCCTGAAAATTTCAAAAAATTTTGAGTTGAAAGAAAAAAGTTCTGGCTATCTGAAAATGGCGATTTTTCGAAAATTGATCGGCTTTAGATGGCCATAACTTAACGAAATGAAAGCAATCAAGCAAAAAGTGGGTAAATTTCTTCAGAGTATATACCTGAACAAAAAATATCAGCTGCTGATCAACCCTCTACTTCGAAAACTGTAGATATGACAGCATTTCAAAAATAGGCCAAATTTCTCTAAAACAGTGGTTTAGTTAGCAGCTCGCCGTGAAACCGGACTTGAGTGTAAACCAATGACCAATTTTTTCCTTAAAAGTAGAGAGTTTACAGAAAAAAATGCGGCCTCAAACGAGTTTCTAAGTTATATAAAAACTGAGATATAAATTTTTGGAAATGACTAAAAAATCGACTTTTTTCAAAATTCAAAAAATTCTCCAGCGGCCGGATTTGATCGAATCGGGCTCAAATTTTCAGGATTATCTTCTTTTCTAGTGTACTTTCGAGGAAAAAATCGGCATCAAAATCGGTGACCCACCCCCGCAACCTTTGGTCGAAAAGTAATGGATCTGCCCATATATATATATTTGGGCAGATCCATTACTTATATATATATATATATATATATATATATATATATAATTCCAGATTCCTAATACCGATATTTATCATCGAGAAAGGCACGCCAATATATATCTCCTTATATGGACTTGGTGTGGATCCTAGATTCTGAGATAAACTGGAAGTATACAACCCCGACAGATTCGCCGAAGATAACGACATTCCCGATGTCTACATGACGTTCGGGATTGGTCCCAGGATGTGCGTAGGTAAGCGATAGTAAAAACAATAGTGATAGATAGATAATGTTTTAGAAATATATATTGCTTCTAAGAGCATTAGAAAAAGGACGTGAAAAAAAGAAAAAAGTGGTAGCAAAATGGATATCAAGAAAAAAATATGCTATTCAGATCTTATCAACGTAGATATCAAAATAAAATTTTATTTTCTGACAAGAGATTATGACTTGCCATTGCCGTTATTAAGTTAACTTAAGATAAATAATTTTTTTACTTAAGAACCAAAGCATTGAAAAAAAAAGACGTGAAAAGAAAAGAAAAAAGTAATAGCGAAATAAATATCAAGAAAAGCAACTAACTGTCTAAATCTTATCAAAATAGAGAAAGAGCAGTTATCGAAGTAAAATTCTTCTTTCTGATTCTGATGAGAGATCTTACGATAAGTAACTTTGTATGCGTATAAACCTAATTAGGTATATAATTAAGCTATCCAGTACATTGTTATATAATAAATAAGAGGATTATCACGAGGAAAGTAATAAAAAAGTAGGCAATATGTACATATTCTCTATTAATTGTGTACATCACAATTGTGTACAATTGTGTAATCGATCATTACTATGCAATCATCTTAATTATTCTTCTAAAAAAGAAAGAGATTATTTTCTACCTGGGATTTTTTAAAGGAGTTATATAAGATTTCTTGCACTTGAGATTCAATTAACTTCCAATCTGATAAGACACTACTGGGAAATTCGTTAGGTATTTCTCAATGATTAATCACTGTAATCTATGTAGGTATATATCTATGTACATCTATATAGATTACATATATCTATGTAATGTACATATATGTATCAAAATAAATGTTCTGATTGACTAACATCAACATCCAATCCAAACCCCTAAACTGAAACATGAAATTCGAGGAGTAAATTCCTTCCATGAAGCACTCACTAATAAGAAGATATGGTAATTATGTAGTATAGGGGACCACCCTCCGATGACTTTGACCTTGACATATGTTGTCAAGGTCACCCTTCTGAGTGACCTTCAGAAGGTTTTAGCCCTCGGTCATTGTTCGTTAAAAAGTTATTAACAAAAAAAATTTGGAAAATATAGCAGTTATTTTGAGTATTGGAAGACATAAATAACTAATATATACGTGTGTGCCCTGCTTTAAAGAAAATCACAACTTCTATAAAGCAGGACATACACACATGTGTGTGTGCCCTGCTTTAAAAAAAATCACAACTTCTATAAAGCAGGACATACACACATGTGTGTGTGCCCTGCTTTAAAAAAAATCACAACTTCTATAAAGCAGGACATACACACATGTGTGTGTACCCTGCTTTAAAGAAAATCACAACTTCTATAGTTATTATAGTTATTATAGTTATTATAGTTATTATAGAAGTTGTGATTTTCTTTAAAGCAGGGCACACACACATGTGTGTATGTCCTGCTTTATAGAAGTTGTGATTTTCTTTAAAGCAGGGCACACACACGTATATATTAATTATTTATGCCTTCCAATACTCAAAATAGCTGCTATATTTTCCAAACTTTTTTGTTAATAACTTTTTAACGAATAGCGAGCGACGGCTAAAACCTACTGCAGGTCACTCGGGGTCATGACCTTGACAACATATATCAAGGTCATTAAAATCGGTGAGGTTGCCAACTTTTTTGTTAATAACTTTTTAACGAACAATGACCGAGGGCTAAAACCTTCTGAAGGTCACTCAGAAGGGTGACCTTGACAACATATGTCAAGGTCAAGGTCATCGGAGAGTGGTCCCCTATACTGCATAATTACCGAAAATATTTTTAGAAATTCGACTTCTAAGGGGGTGAAAAAAGGTAAAATGTGTTTTCACGGATTCTATAATATCTTTTAGGCACGATGAGATATCGACTTTGTTTTTTATTTAAAGTAGTTACCATCGACATATATAATATATATGAACTACGCGATCCCTACATGAAACCCTCCAAAAAGTGTTGTCACCTCTATCTGGTTCCCTCTTTGTCTGTACGCGACCTCTACCAATCACTATCTCTTTTTCTCCACCGGTGAGTCACCGGTTATACTTTTCTATACCTGAGCGCAGTCCATACTATATGTCGCTGGTAGTTACATACCGTACCGAAGCACGGGTATCAAGCTAGTCTCATATAAATTGCGTTTGCAGACATAAAAGTGAGTCAACTGCATACAAAAGTCGTTCTAGCCTTGTTGCTGAGAGATTATGAGATTTGGCAGACCAAAGAGCACATAAGGTTTCTGGACTCACGTTCGACGTTCACGGCTGCGGGAAATGGAATTAATCTGCACTTGAAGAAGATACGATAATGTACGACATCAAATATTATTTTATTATTGCCGGTCACAACTATAATAAACATCGAAATAACGATGAATTTCGCAATCTAATTTTACACAAAGACGGACTTCGTTTAAGTTTGCATTTGAAGTTTTGGTGTCAAGCATATACATATATCTGACGTAGTGTCTTGCGCCAAGTACACGCGCAGCGCGAGATCGCTCCGTGTCTATTTACGCAAACAAACGAGTTGCGAGTTGCGAGCACCCGAGATTTTGAGATCTCAATAACGAGTGAACTGATTTAGTTCCAAGTAGGCTTAATTTAAAAAAAAAAGTAAAACAAAGCGCCAAGTACACGTATAGTAGTGTATATGTTGTTACCTAAAAAAAAAAGAAAGTAGTAGTATTATACCTCGAAAAAACCTAAGTAACAAGTGGTAGATCTTTATATCTCAAAAAATCTCGAAAAAATCTAAGCAGTAGTATCTTTATTTCCGAAAAATTATAACCCAAGTGATACACGTCACAAAATTATGTTACCTTATCAAAAAGAAGAGTCGCGCTTCAAGTGATCTATTACAATTACAAAAAAGAAATGATATCTCTTTAAATTAGAGCGCGAATTACAGAGAGAACATGTATATTGCCTCAAAAAATAATTGTTGCACTACTTTGAAAAATCTTTACATTGTGTCAATTAGAAAAGAATGTATGATAACAATTTTATAAGATTAAAAAATTTTATTTAAATTTAACAAGGGGATACAAGATATTTAAATACAAAGTTTACATGTGTATTTTTTAATGGTCACAAAGAATTACAGAGGTATGTAAGAAATCGAAGGAAATCTACCCGATAGGTGGCCCCACATGTCGCACACGAGCGGCGCGGTAACTAGATGGCTTGAGGCGCTGGCCACCGCCGTCAACGCGTGATTGGAGAGTGTGTGTGATTGGTCGGGTGGCGATGACGAAAGTTGTTTACGCGAAATGTGTAACGGTCGTACAAGTCCGAACGTGTTCAAGCGAGTCGAGACGAATTAAGTGCGCGAGAAGCTTCGAGAGAGTTCTGAGGAAATCTCCGAGGAGATCGGACGTGCGTCGGAGGGCTCGTGCCTTTGTAATCATATCTCGGCGTATCGGTTCGTAATTCGTGAGTCCGTGCAATGGACTTCGCGGAGATGTAAAAGGTGATATACATATTAAATCAGCATTATCAATCCTTGTCTTCTTTTTCCCTCAACATCACCCTTGTTTTCCTTCGTAATAAGCGGTATCACAAAACCCGCGTCACGTTGTCGAGGTCGTCCTGCACATTCCTTCATGAATACCGGTGAAACGATAATTATCAATCAAACATTTTATTACAGTTCAGAAGTGGGATTAACATTAACCGTGAGTGTGGTCATTTGTGCTCGCGTCACAATAGACGGTTCGAGAGTTGGCGTCCGCCACGGTATCCCTGTGTCTTCTGCCCTCGAAGTATCCTGACGATACTTTAGTACCTTCTACCGAGAGGTCTGTGCATACAATACTCTCGTTTCCGTTTCACCGTCGCAGAGATAAGTGTTGTGCAAAGAATAACGTTCAAATATACGTGAGTTTCGATCGCGTGGTCGCGCTCTCGTCACGATCTCGTCACGCTCCCGTCACGTGATCTCAGTGTGCTTCAAGCGCGCGTAAGAAAACGAGCAATGAATAAGGATATTCGATCTCGTTTGGAACGACTCTCGTTGGGAGAACTCCAGGAAGAAGCCCGGACGTACGGCTTAATGGCATTGGAGGATCGGCAGCAATGCCTCAAAGCTGTAGTATCGCACCTAGAAAATAATGGACCGTTTCGTGATTTCGAAAATCAAACGAATCAAACAGGATCTGCTTCTGCTGTGGCGGGGAATGCGGCGGAACCTTCCAATTTTTCACAATTCCGCTCCTTGATGTTAGAACAGTTAAGACTGGATCGGGAAGAACAGTCGAAGCAGAATCGGGAGATGATGGAGCAAATAATGTCCATGATAAATGCGACTCCGAGAAGCCCCGCACAGGAACCGTCGTTAACGTCGGTCCACACGAATCGCACGATCGTGTCATCAGTAGCGCCAGCACAGGCAGTTACGCTGTTAGCATCTCAGTTGTCGAAATTTAACGGCACTGAGGACGAAGATGTCACTATATGGCTCAACAAAGTGGAGAATGTGGCGCGGATTCACGGCGTCACGCATGAGATTGCACTCTTAGCCGCCACAAGCAAATTAGGCGGCAACGCACAACGGTGGTTTGAACACGGCACGGGGATTGTCAATCGATCATATATAGTTTTCAAGGAAGCCATTACTCGCAGGTTCAAGAGAAAAACACCGATGTACGTGCAGATGAGAAAGATCGAAAAACGGCAATGGAATTTCCCGAAGGAACCCTTTATGAATTATGCAATGGATAAAATCAATCTGATGCAAAGCGTCACGTTGCCGGATACCGACAAAATCCAGTTAATAATTAACGGCATTGCAAACATGGCAATGAGAGGAACGGCGACAGCATTAGATTCAACGGACATCGATCAATTCCTCGATCAAATGCATCGCATCACGTCTTCGTGCATGCCGAAGAAAAATGTGACGAGTAAGCCGCAGAAAGGAAGGGACTTCGCAGTGAAAAAAGACAACCAGCCTAAAGTGTCAGTGAGCCCCAGTTCAGTGCCGGTAAATAAGGACAAGTTTTGCGGCTATTGCAAAACCAAGGGGCACGTACGAGAGGAGTGCTTCAAACTGAAGCGCAAGGAGCAGTCTCAGTCGGTCGCACCGACCGCCTCTTCTACCACGGTTTCGGCAGTCGACATTGCCGACACAACGGCGTCGCCCACAACGGCGGCACAGACCACGGAACCGACGACGGTGGCCTGCGTAGCGGAACAGGACCGGAGGCTCGAGCTCGACGACTTCCAGATTAAGGTTATCGCGTTGAATAAGGTGAAGTCCGATTTAGTAGCTCTCGTGGATACAGGTAGCCCGATTTCTTTCGTCCGACCGTCCGTTTATAAAAAATATTTTGAATCGTCCGATAACGCGACAAGTTCTCACCATTCGTACAAAGCGTTAAATAACTCGCCAATACAAATAAGCGGAACCGTTTCATCCGAGTTAATTTTATCTCCGTTACCGGAATTCTCAGCTTCGATAGAATTGAATGTTCTGCTTAACGATTGTTTAACAATGGATTTAATAATTGGTATGGATTTTATAAAGAAACATAAGATAAAAATAATGTATAATCCGACTTCCGATAATCCAGAGAATAAATTGCGGTTATTCAATGAGATAGCGTTTGCGGATGTAATCCCTGAACCGCCTAAGAAGTTAGAGGAAAAATTATCTTCTATCGAGACGGATTTCGACGACGGGGTTAAACAACGGTTAATTTCGGTATTCGATGAAGTAGAGTCGGCAGAGATACCCCCTTCTGGGGAAAAATATTTAGTTAGGGTTGCGCTCAAGGATGAATCAGTATACGCGTACTCGCCCAGACGTGTGTCGTGGAAAGAGCGAGAGCAAACGAGAGAAATAACCGACGATCTTCCGCGAAGGGGAATAATCAAACCCAGTTCTTCTCCTTACTGCGCGAGAACCGTGCTAGTTAGAAAAAAAATGGTAAATGGCGTTTATGCGTAGATTTTCGGCCGCTAAACGCTCGAGTGCACAAGCGAAAGTGCCCGTTCCCCGTAATCGAGAATTGTTTGGTAAATATCGGAAAGAAATCTGTGTGCACGTTGATAGATCTGAAGGATGATTACCACCAAGTGGAAATCCATCCGGATGACACAAAATATTTTTCGTTCGCGACATATGACGGTCAGTACGAATACGTACGTTTGCCTTTCGGATTTAGCGAATCGGGAGCTGAGTTTTTCGAACGAGTAAGAAATCTCCCTGACTTAGCAACCTTGATTTAATTACGAAAGATTATACTGTATATGGATGACATCCTTATAGCTACCGATACGGTCGACGAAAATTTAGAGATTATTAAACGGGTGCTCATAGAGCTTAAACGTTACCATTTCGAGATCAACATTGACAAATGCCAGTTTTTGAAATTAAAGGTTGAATTCTTAGGATATATTGTGTCAGCTAACGGGATAACAATTAGCGAAAGGCATACGGACGTGATTCATAAAGGCTGGTTTATAATAGCCGTAACCGTTAACCTAGGCCGGTGCCGTAAGAGTTGGAAGATAGGAAACTCGTACTACCGTTGATAATGGTTGGCAATAATCTGTTATTTTTGGCCGTAACCAAAAAGTTGACTCAACTTTATCTTTACCGGCCTACGGCCAGTGAAAGCAACGGAAAAGAAGTGAAATTGAGGGGAATCCATCAGAAAGTCAAAAGAAAGAATCACACATAACCTTAATTTTGACATACGTGATATAGGAGGTTGAAGGCATTGAGTTTCTTTCAGTCGAGAAAACACCTCCAAAAAAGAAAAAAATACGTGATACAATGATAAATGACGTGGATTTAATTTTCTGGGTCGAACAATTTCGGCATTTATACGACAAGAAAGAAAAAGATTACAAAGACAGAAATGTCGTAGAAAATTCTTGGCAATTTATTGGTAACAAATTGAAAGCATCAAGTGAGTATATTATAACATATTTGATAAATATTAATTATCATAGAAATACCAACATCAAAATTTTCCTATACTTGATGAAGTATTACAGTATTAAATAATTATAATTTTTATTTAGGTTCTGAATGTAGAGATCGTTGGATTGCCTTACAAAATCGATTTTCAAAAGAACGATGCAAATTAATACGATCAGGATCAGGAGCATCGGATCAGAAAGAATGGCCATTAATGAAAACTTTGGCATTTTTACACGAACATGTAAAACGACGAAAGACATTTGGTAACGTCGAGTCACCATGCAACGACACTGAGGATTCTACATGTTCTATGCCAAATGACTCCTCTGCCAAAGATCCTCAAAATTCGACTCAGAACTACAATGTTGATGAAGAAGTAACCTATGAAGATATTGAGTACCTTGATGAAACATTAAAAGAATATGTGGAACATCTGGACGATCAAACTGGTTTGCAATTTTATTTCAAAATTTTGTAATTTTCTTTAAGTCTTTGGTTTTGTTGCGTATATATGGTTTCGCACTGAGCGCATCGGTTCAGATGTCGCGATGGGCGCGCTGTAGAGTGCGTTCTGTATTTTTCGGCTCTACGTTATTTTTGTTTCGTGCTTAATATGTACGTTGGCGCCACGTCGTCAGTCTCGTCTCGCATGCGTTAGCGTTTAGTCGATTTAAGTATCGCGTCTTGATTCTTCTAGAACTTTCGTGTCTCGATCGTTATTTTAAGTTAAATATATTCGCGTCTCTTTACTTATGTATATTAGCGTCTCGTCGTGTAATCCATTAAAAAGTATTTGTATTCGTTTTCGTTTACGTCGTGAAAGCTCTGCTGTTTGTGCGAAGCGTGAGCGTGTTTGAAAACTTGTCGCTTCAGGTTATGGGCCCAGCACGCTTCCACTGCGCATAAGGATTACATCATGTCGACTATGCAAATGCCTCTGTTCGAGAAGCTGTCGGGCGCCGACAACTTCCCCATGTGGCGTCTCCAGATGTCGGCCTACTTGGAAGTGCACGATTTGATGCAGGTGGTCGACGGCACGTACAAGATTGAACCTGGGGCGGCCGGTGCCGATGGGGCGGCCGGTGCCGACCAGGCCGCCGTCGCAAGATTCAAAACAAAGGATGCGGCGGCTAAATTGGCAATCTTATTGGCTGTGGATGCTAACCAGCGTGAATACGTCAGTGCAGCAAGATCAGCGGCGGACATGTGGGGAAATCTGTGCCGAGTTTACGATCGAAAGAATCCGACATCGCGTACGAATGCACTCAAGGTGTATCACAGGTATTCATACGATGGTCGGTCGATGGCGCAACATATCGCGCATGTGGATAACATGGCACAAGCATGCGTTGACGCTGGCGAAGAAATCAGTGACGAGAACTACTACGCGAAATTACTCGATGATTTGCCGGAACGGTACACACCAGTGGTTATCGCCTGGGACGTGGTGGCGACGCAGTCCCGTGATGCGCTGCGACGAATGCTGTTGCAGGGCGAGGCCCGCATGGCTAACGCTGAATCGAGTGATCAGGCGTTGGCGGTCAAAAGCAAGACACAGCGAGCAGTGGTGGATCCGGCTAAGACTTCCGGGAAGTCGAAGAAAGGCAAAAAGGCTGTCAAATGTTACAGGTGTCAACGTGTCGGACATTATGCACGGGAATGTCGATCAGGCGATAAGAAGCAGGACAGTAACGGCAAGAAGCAAGATGGCGGTGACAAGAAGCAAGATGGCGGTGTCAAGAAGCAAGATGGTGATGGTGAAGAGCCGGCTGCCGGGCGCAGTGACAATTGTTTTACCGTTGGCTCGAGGGTGGCTGTCGACAGTGATTAGATTGCTGCCAGCGGTGCTACGTGTCACATGACGAATGACAAGTCATGGTTTGCTGATATGGTCGACTGCTTAATGACTCTAATGTTGCCAATAATTCGCATGTCGAGGCTGTGGGTCGTGGTACGGTGGCGGTCGAATGCCTGGTTGACGGCCGGTGGGAGCCGGCAAATTTCCTCGATGTACTGTATGTGCCATCGCTTGTCAAAGTCGCTGTTCAGTGTTGGTGCCGCCGGACGGACAGGGGTTGTAACAGCTGTTACGATGGACAGAAGCTACTATTTAAGAAAAATGGTGAAACTAAATCGGTTGCTGATCAACTTCCGTCGAATTTGTTCGGATTACGTGTGCGTCGTCAACAGGTACAAGAGGCAAATGTGGCGGTTAGTGTACGACGTTGGCATGAGCGTCTGGGTCACGTGGGTCTATCAACGATGCGACGAATGGTCAGGACGGGAGCGATTCCGGAGCTGAAGATTCCCACAGACTACGAATTCGTGTGCGAGAGCTGCGTATACGGTAAACACGCGAAGAAGCCGTTTAACGACGCTGATCTAAGGCGTTCCAAAAAGGCGAGTTTATCTCAAGTGACGTGTGCGGGCCAATGCCAGTGGCCTCATACGGCGGTCATCGCTACCTTGTCACCTTCAAGGATTATGCAACTGGTTTCCGCTTTGTGTTCTTTCTAAAGAATAAAAACGAGGTATTCGACAAGTTTGTCAATGTGTACAATCGCATTGAGACGATGCATGGTACTCGCATCAAGATACTACGTAGCGATAATGGACTGGAATATCGCAACAGCAAGTTCCGTGATTTCTGCAATGCAAAGGGGATGGATCATCAGTTCTCGGCTCCATACACGCCAGAACAGAACGGCGCCGCAGAGCGCGAAAACCGAACGCTCGTGAGAATGGTCGGACGATGCGACTTGCGAAGAACCTGCCCGAGGAGTTGTGGGCGGAGTCGGTCTTGTGTTCGGCATACTTGCGTAACCGGATGCCGTCAGCTAAATATCCAGACTCATCACCGTACGAGCAGTGGTTTGGTTATGCTCCGAAACTTGAGCATGTGCGCCCATTCGGTGCGATTGCATACGAGAAGATCAAAGGACAACGTACAAAGTGGCAACCAAGGAGTGTTCGGCGCGTGCTAGTTGGTTACGAAAGCGAATCATCCAATTATCGCTTACTCGACATGAAAACTAAGAAAATCACAGTCTCCCGAGATGTCATATTCGACGAGGATGGTCAGCCACATGAAGATGAGGTGGTATCCAGATGGGCTCCACGACCAGAAGCTGTGCCTACGGAGGATGACACCGAATTGCAGACAGAGTCGAGTGCATCAAACGAAGATGAGGTGGATTTACAGGCGGAGTCGAGTACATCATACGAAGATGCGATGGAATCGCACGCGGAGTCGTGTGCATCAGACGAAGATAAAACCGACAAACCTACGGACAATAATAGAAGGCTGGGGTCGCGCCAGCTTCGTGACCGCTCCAGACTGAAAGAGCCTGAGCGTTATCAAGCGCATATATGTGAACTGATTGAGCCGACCTCAATGGCTGAGGCTGAGCGACGGTCAGACTGGTTTAAGTGGCGTGATGCGCGGGACTTAGAACTTAAAGCTCATCGCAAGAACGGGACGTGGATCGAGAGTGATCTACCGCCAGGGCGCAGACCAATTTCAGCGAGATGGGTGTTTAAGTATAAGCTGGACAAGAATGGCGACATCATAAAGTACAAGGCTCGACTGGTTGCTCGCGGTTACAGCCAGCGCGAGGGTGTCGATTTTTCGGAAACGTTTGCACCGGTCGTGCGATATGACTCAGTGCGTGTGTTACTTGCATTGGCAGCAATCAATGATTGGGACATGCGGCCAGTTTTGACGTCCGAACTGCGTTCCTGTATGGGGAGCCTTGACGAGGACATCTTCATGACATTGCCTGAGGGGAGTCCCTGGAAGTGGTCAAGTGGTCAAACTCGTGAAATCGCTTTATGGCCTGAAACAAAGCCCGCGACAGTGGAACAAACGATTCAAAGGTTTCTAGATTCGTACGGGTTTGTGGCCAAGTTGACGCTGATCGCTGCGTTTCATTGGCATTGTGGACGGACAGTTAGTCATACTCGGGTTGTACGTCGACGACGGATTGTTGCTGTCGAGCTCGCAGGTTTGCATTGAGACAAAAGTAATTCGGGTGCTCAGGTTAGAGTTTGAGGTGACATTAGAAAAAGTCGATTATTTCGTCGGTCTTGAGATCCGCCGTAATCGTGAAAAACGGAAGATCCGCGTCGGTCAGCGCGGTTATATAACTCGTGTGGCCGAGAAATTTAGACTGCTCAATGCAAGGGGGGCGTCAACACCGGCACAACATGGGCTGCAGCTCGATTACTCAATGGCACCAGGGACCGAAGATGAACGACAGAAGATGTTAAAAGTGCCGTATCGCGAGGCGGTTGGTATGTTGATGTTCGCTGCATGTGTTAGCCGTCCGGACGTCATGTATGCGGTGTCAGTGGTTAGCCGCTACTCAGCAGATCCAGGTCAGGCGCATTGGACTGCTGTTAAGAAGATAATCTGCTACCTGAGGGACACAGCAGAATATAATATTGTCTACAATAGATCGAACACAGAAGGCTTTAAAATTTACTCGGATTCTGACTATGCTGCCGATCCGGATATGCGACGGTCAAGAAGTGGTTACGTGGCGACACTGGCCGGGGGCGCTGTGTCGTGGTCGAGCGAGATGCAACCCATGGTCGCTCTGTCAACAACCGAGGCCGAGTACGTGGCTGCATGTGGGGCATCAAAGGAGGCAATTTGGCTACGACGGCTTCTCAAATCAGTGGGAGTCAGGCTCAGCAGCGCGACCAAGATGTACCTTGATAATCAAGGCAGTATTAAGTTGATTCGGAACCCAGAGTTCCATAAGCGAACGAAGCATATCGCTGTTCGCTTTCACTTCATTCGAGAAGTTCACGAGAGCGGCGAGATCGACATTGTATACGTGCCATCGTCTGAGCAGTTAGCGGATATCCTAACCAAGGCGTTACCGAAGCAGTCATTTCTACTTAACCGAAAGGGACTGCAACTGGAACTCGAAGCGCAGAAGTCCTCAACCAGTGGGAGTGTTGCGTATATATGGTTTCGCACTGAGCGCATCGGTTCAGATGTCGCGATGGGCGCGCTGTAGAGTGCGTTCTGTATTTTTCGGCTCTACGTTATTTTTGTTTCGTGCTTAATATGTACGTTGGCGCCACGTCGTCAGTCTCGTCTCGCATGCGTTAGCGTTTAGTCGATTTAAGTATCGCGTCTTGATTCTTCTAGAACTTTCGTGTCTCGATCGTTATTTTAAGTTAAATATATTCGCGTCTCTTTACTTATGTATATTAGCGTCTCGTCGTGTAATCCATTAAAAAGTATTTGTATTCGTTTTCGTTTACGTCGTGAAAGCTCTGCTGTTTGTGCGAAGCGTGAGCGTGTTTGAAAACTTGACGCTTCAGGTTTTATAGATACTATTATAATAGACACTTTCGGTTGTAGCAATTATAAATGTTTTACATTGAAATGTATAAAGTGTCGTAGAGAGTGATTTTATACAACTGATGATTGATTCTTCAAACTACACTAATTGTTTACTTTTTTTAAATATTAAAATAATTTGTTTTAATTATAAACATAGTAATAATACATTAAAAATAATACTAATTAAATTTCCAGGTACACATAAGGATTTTGAAGACGTATCAATATCGATGGACGAGACTTCAAGAGAAACTGTAGACCGCTCTTCAAGAGAAAGCACTCAATCACCTGCAGTAAAACGCTCGCGTTCCAGATCCACTACTCCGACTGACAAAGGTTCCTCAAATAAAGCATCTATCCAAGTCAAAATGGATGAAGCCGTAGATATTTTTAAAAAATTTGTAACTGAAAGAAACACTTTGACTGCGGAAGATAATTCTTTGAAAAATTTTTGTAATTCCATATATGCTGACTTGAAAAATTTAGACAATAAGAATTTGATACATTGCAAAATAGAAATCATGCAAGTAATTGCCAAATATACACAGTAATACATATATAATTTAATATAAAAATAAATTGTTTTATCCCAAATTTGTGTTGTACAATTTTTATTACTATTCTAAGTCTAATTATTTTATTACATCTGTTTTATATACAAAACTAATTATATTAAATATAGACAATTAATGAAATTGGTTAAATATATATCTTATCAATGTCACCCCGGTCTGGATCCTCTTAAAATATGTGCCCACTGCCAAGAAACTGCCCCTTCGTGCGAAAGATAATGTGCCATGCTGTCACGTAGAGCAATCATTGATCTTGATGGATTATTCGAACCCATGCGTCCTAATCTTTGAAAACTATTATCTAATTGTTCTTGTCGAAATAAGCCTTCATTAATATGACCATTATCTCCAACAGTGTCAGAAAAATTTGAAGGACAATATACTAGCTGTTCGTCATTCTTTTCAGAAATGCGCAGAAAATTATGTAAACATATCGTAGCAGCGGTAATCCTTTCTACATTATCAACTTCGGCAATGATATTATTTCGCAAGATTCTCCACCTCGATGCTAAAATACCAAATGAATTTTCTATTGTTCTCCTTGCTCTTGATAATCGGTAATTGAAGATTTGTTTTTCTTGATTTAAATTCCTTCCCGGATAAGGTCTTAGAATATATGGTTTTAGAGGAAAAGCCTCATCTCCAACAAAATAATATGGAAAATCCTTATCTGTGTTCGGTAATGGTGTACTTGCTGGTAATTTTATCTTACCGGAGTCCAATCCGAAGGCTGACTCCGAAAATACTCCGCCATCACTTTGCGAGCCATATGCTCCGATGTCTATAAGTGTAAATATGTAGTCAGCATCACAAACGGGCATGAGGACGATGCTGAATGTTTTTTTATAATTAAAAAAAGCACTTCCTGATTTTTTTGGTGCCTGAATTGTTATATGTTTTCCATCGACTGCACCACAACAGTTAGGGAGATTCCATTGTTTGTAAAACTCGTTCGCTTTCTCTTTCCATTCTTCGACTGTTGGTTGTTTGCAATATATGGGACTAAGAACATCCCATATTGCTTCACAAGTTTCCTTTATTATTACAGATACAGTAGTTTTTCCAATCAAAAAGGACCACGCAACTACTTGCATACTGCAGCCTTGAGACAAATAGCTGCAATAATATAAATTCTACATTATTCTTTACATCGAAACTAATATATATAATTCTGTACAAAACATTATAAAAATTAAAAGATTTTATCACTTACAATAATGTAATAACTAGCCTATGTTCCGGACTTATAGGCTCACGTCTGCTCCACTTTACTAATTTGTGTTGTATAAGTCCTAACAATTTGTAGAAATTGGTCTGCGACATTCTTGTATATTTAAAAAATTGTTCATTATCTACACTGTCGCCATATCTTTAAATAAATTATGGAAATGTCCTGTGTCCTTCCTTTTTTGATTAATTGGACGTACACTCCAACGGCGTTTTCTCCTTATTTTGTTAGTCAACGGTGCGTCTTTATATGCAACGTATGCTAGCCCCAGAATTGTTATAAACATTCCACACTCAATAATTTTTGATGAATCCATCGTTTCTGTTAGACAAAAATCCATTGTTTTAATTTAAATTTATTTATATAAAAAAATGTGACTTACAGGTTATGCGTTTTACGGTGTGACTGCGACCGTTAACAGCTACGTCAACTGAACTATTATAAACCGCCCCTTTAACAGATTACGGTGACGGCCTCTACGGCACCGGCCTAGGTTAACGGTTACGGCTATTATAAACCAGCCTTAAGTTTCCCATTCCAAGGAAAGTGTTAGATGTTCAGCGATTCTTGGGCTTGACAAATTATTTTAGAAAATTTATTCAGAACTATGCGAGTAAGGCGAAGCCTTTAACTAATTTGTTGCGCAAGTCGAATAAATTTATTTTCGATGAAGATTGTAGGCGGGCTTTTGAATCTTTGAAAAAAGATTTAGTTTCTTACCCGGTTTTAAGACTTTACGACTCAAATGCGGAGACGCAATTACATACCGATGCGAGTCATGTAGCAATTGCCGCGATTCTACTGCAAAAGCAGATTGACGGTGTTTTCGCTCCCGTGGCTTACTTTAGTCAAGCAACAAACAAGGCTGAAGCCAACTACATTAGTTTTGAGCTCGAGATGTTAGCTATAGTGAAATCAATCGAAAGATTTCATATTTATCTTTATGGATTGCAATTCACAATCGTGACCGATTGTCAAGCATTGGTTTATGCTGTAAATAAGGCTCATTTAAACCCAAGAATTGCTCGTTGGACTTTACGTATTCAGGATTATAATTTTAAGATCATCCATCGTGCGGGAGAAAAAATGGCGCATTTAGATGCTCTAAGCCGTATCGTGGCGTACGTCGATTTGATGCCCATCGAAAGAAAGCTAGAATACAAGCAATTGACGGATATCAAGTTAAAAAGTATCGCCAAAGAATTTGAGTTTAAAGAGAACGATAAGTTCGAGCTTATCGAAGGATTAATTTATAGAAAGGGTGAAGACAAACCCCGATTCGTAGTCCCAGATTCCATGATCAGTAATGTTATACGCGTATATCACGATAACATGGCTCACTGCGGAGTGGAAAAAACCGTTCAAGGTATTATGGCGAATTATTGGTTCCTGTCAATGCGCAAAAAGGTTCGTGATTATGTAGAAGACTGTCTAGTATGTTTAATGTCGAACACATCGGTAAATTCACGCGAAGGTGAGATGCAGATTACGGATTCTCCTTCAGCCCCTTTTCGAATATTGCATACCGACCATTATGGTCTTTTGGTGGAATCGGTAGGCGGGTTTAAGCATGTCCTGTTAGTCGTTGACGCGTACACGCGATTCACTTGGTTGTTCCCGGTTAAAACCACCAATTCGAAGGAGGTAGTGAAGCAATTTAACAGTCTGTTTCATATGTTCGGTAACCCGAACGAAATAGTATCTGATAGAGGAACTGCTTTTACGTCGCACGAATTTACCGAGTTCTTGAGTTCCAATAATATTAAGCATCGCAAAGTAGCGGTAGCGGCCCCCTGGGCGAACGGTATAGTTGAGAGGGTGAACAAATTTCTAAAATCATCATTGAGAAAACTAGTCAAAGAACCACTTAGGTGGAAAGTACAGTTCAATATGTGATAAATAACACATTTCATTCTTCTCTGAAGAGTTCCCCCTCAAAACTACGGTAACTAGATGGCTAGAGGCGCTGGCCACCGCCGTCAACGCGTGATTGGAGAGTGTGTGTGATTGGTCGGGTGGCGATGACGAAAGTTGTTTACGCGAAATGTGTAACGGTCGTACAAGTCCGAACGTGTTCAAGCGAGTCGAGACGAATTGAGTGCGCAAGAAGCTTCGAGAGAGTTCTGAGGAAATCTCCGAGGAGATCGGACGTGCGTCGGAAGGCTCGTGCCTTTGTAATCATATCCCCGCGTATCGGTTCGTAATTCGTGAGTCCGTGCAATAGACTTCGCGGAAATGTAAAAGGTGATATACGTATTAAATCAGCATTATCAATCCTTGTCTTCTTTTCCCCTCAACACCACCTTCGTTTTCCTTCGTAATAAGCGGTATCATAAAACCCGCGTCACGTTGTCGAGGTCGTCCTGCAAATTCCTTCGTGAATACCGGTGAAACGATAATTATCAATCAAACATTTTACAGGTAACAATACAAAATACAAATATTTTATTAAAATATTTAATCCAACGAGAAAATATAATTTGTATTTAAATATAAAGTTTATATATGTATTTTTCAATAGAATAAAAGATTTAATCACAAAGAATTACAGAGGTAACAGTACAAAATAAAAATATTTTATTAAAATACATAATTTTTTCTTGTAAAAAAAACTTGGCGCTGTTAGACCTCGAAATTTTAACCCTTCGCCCGTAAACTATAATTTGACTGGCATCGTCCGTAATCTGGGTCATAAATGTCCTGTCGTTATTTTGACCTAGTAAATAGTGTTCAAAAAATCTGAAAAAATTCTGTAATACTTGTATACTATCCTATTTTATAATTCCAAAGTTTATTTAGCGATTCATTATAAGATAAATTGTTTATAAATAATTCTTTATGCAAAAAATTGATAAAAATCCATTTTTATTAAAAAAATCATATCTCATTGAATTTTAAATCAAAATAAAAAAATCCAACGAGGTTTTATAGTTAAATATGTGTACTTTCAAGAAAAAAATTCTGTATATGGGTCATTTTTAAAAAGTATAATTATTCTGAGGATTGAAAATGGCTTTTTTCGGGTTAAGGAGAAATAAGACTTTTAACGTAATTTTTACATTATTTTATTCAAAAATCATACAAAATCGTTCAAGATCATATAAAATCGTTTATTTATTCTGTCCAAAAATTATATAACACTTATATAATTCACTATATGTTTACTATATAATATAATATATATTATATATATATATATATATATATATATATTATATATATTATATATATATAATATATTATATATCTTATATATAATTCACTTATATGTCACTTATATAAGTTAAAAATAACTGTAGTAATATGAAAATGACGTTAAATTAATTTTACTTACTTGCACGAAAGTCTGGCACTGTCCGTAATCTGGGTCAATAGTGGCACTGGACGCACTTTGACTCGCTGCTGGTCAAGCACACACTGGCGAATTCCAACGCAACATGGCGGCATGAGTTCTCCCCACTACCTACTTTTTTTACGAGGGACGGCAAGCCCCCCCCCTTTTCATTTCGGCGGTATTCTATCTTGAATTTCGGCTTGTGCCATTTATGACCCAGTTTACGGGCGAAGAGTTAAATGCATGTATTAATGCACGTAGACACCGAAAACTACGGAGCGCACTATGTGGACCTTGTCATCGGCAACCTGGGACACCTAGACATCGAATTCAACGTACGATTACACCTGGACACCGAAAAGTATGAAGCGCACTATCGGGATCCCGTCATTGGCAACGTGGGACACGTGGACATCGAATTCAAGGCATTAATACACGTGGACACCGAAAACTACGGAGCGCACTATGTGGACCTCGTCATCGGCAACCTGGGACACGTAGACATCGAATTCAACGTATTATTACACCTGGACACCGAAAACTATGAAACGTACTATCTGGACCTCGTCATCGGCAACTTGGGATACCTAGACATCGAATTCAAGCTTGATTCATAAGAATTGACTTAAAAGTTCTCTAGCGGCACTTTCTGCCAAGCGTAGGGAACCTTCTTTTCCGGCAGCGGTAGTAATAATAATGTTAGGATACGAAATCTCTCCAGATAAACATGAAGCAATTGACTCAATATATATTATATATATACCTAATTTACCTAAATAGAAATCTTCCTCCTGACCGATAAGTCTATCGACCTAATTTCGAAATACGCGCGCGATATCGACACAGGCGATACCTGCGCCGCCAGCGTCGAAAAAGTGAAAGTGACGTTTCTGATTATGACGTCATCATATAAGACGTCGGCGTTAGAAGTATACGAGTATACGTATCTTAAAAATAAATTTTCACATTTGGACTTTGCGTCGCAATATCTCCGCTCGTAGGGCACGTAGCGGAATATTATGAGAGAAACCCCCCCCCCCTAATTGGACCCCAAGCTATCGATCAAGCCTACTTAGAACTTGATCCGTTCACTCGTTATCGAGATCTCATAAGTTGTAAAGTTTTTATTCTTAAAACTGTGCTGTCTACAATGGCAGTAAGATGTAAGACGTAAGACGTAAGGCGGACCAATCAAAAAATAGAATATGGAATATGTCTGTTGCTTTTTCTTGAAGAACAGCGTAGCGGGTGTGTATATTGTGTGCACGTGTGTCGCGCGGATTCGCACGCCAGGACGATCGATAGCCGTCTGTCGTCGGGATCGCGTCTTCCGGGAACGAGACGCAGATTGTCAGGAAGCCCGGCACGTGCCGGCACCGTTCCCTCGAGCTACAAGCCAGCGAAAACCTAACCTAACCTGCAAAGGCAAACTGCGAAACGGAGACCGGAGACGCCTCGAGCTTCGCTTCGAGAGGTACGTAATCTCGAAGTTCCCATCCGGTTCGGATTCCGAAGTCTTTTTTTTTTCCTGTAGGATCCCGAAGCCTCGCCGACGGCGCGGACAATCGCCAGCGACAGCCGTGCTGAGATGCCGGTTGATTGAAGATGGCCTCGCCGACACCCTCACTGGAGTAGTGGAATCGCGCGCAAATTCCTTCGGGTCCCGGTCTTTATCGAAGTCGTGTTGGCCGGACGGTCCCATTCCGAGAAGTTCTTCGCAGCCCAATCGACACAATTATAAATACACACCTATAGTTTCAAAATTAAACCTGTTTATGGCTTTGTGGGCCAAATACTGCCCGGTGCCAGCAACTTGAAAGAAGAAGAAGAAGAAGTAGACTCTCGTGTCTCTCATCCAGTGCGATTCCTTTCCCAAGGCGAGCGTGGCGAATCCGAAGGACGAGCGGACGAACGCGAAGCTGATGCGATTCCTGGAGACACATATTTGAAAGAGAGACCCAACCCTTCATTTTGACTAGCCAGGACGATTTTGCGTCCGGTCGCGTTCTGGTGTATTCTGTAGATAACATCCTAAAGAACATCGCTGTAAATAGATGTACTGGTTGTGCGCGTTGTAGTCCAATCCATCAAAAATGGATTTAGAAGAAATAAGTTATGTGACTTTTTTTCTGTTAAAATGGCATCAAAATATAATGCTACAACTTGCAAATAATCAGAGGAAAACCAGGCGTTGGTGGGTGAGACCTGTCAATAGAAGGAAACGACAACAGGGTTTCCTGAATAACCTATTTCGGGAAATTAGATCAACTGATCACAAAGAATTTTTCACATACACACGGCTTTACCCGGAACAATACAGAACTTTATTAGAGCTAGTAACACCATATCTTACAAAACGCAGCATCCGAAAACCTTTGTCACCAGATACAAGATTAGCCTTAACCTTGACGTAAGTAACTACAATTGATGATAGTGCTATCTGGTCTTAATTTACATTTTTTAAGTTTTTTTCTTTTGTAGGTATTTTGCTCAAGGCGATAGTGTGGTAACGAAGCATTTGGAGTATCCTGTAGGAAGATCAACAGTATACAAAATCATAACAGAAGTGTGTCATGCTATATGGCTGGCTCTTCAACCTATTGTTTTGCCTGTATTGAATGCTGAGAAATGGAAAAAGATAAGCGAAGAGTTTTTCCTAAAGTGGCAGTTTCCAAATTGCGTAGGAGCACTTGACGGTCGCCATATGCAAATACAAGCACCGCCATGCTCAGGGTCTCAATTTTATAATTACAAAGGCTATTTCAGCATAGTTCTTATGGCACTGTGTGACGCCAATTACAAATTTACGTGGGTTGATATTGGTCAATATGGTAAATATATCTTGTATATCCATAAATTTATATACATAAGGTATAATATCCTGGTTAATAACAAGAATGATTCCTTTGTAGGTTCTATAAGTGATGGTGGCGTATAGAGTCAGACAAACTTGGCTGCTGACTTAGAAAGCAATGCAGCAGATTTACCAGAATCTACGCCTTTGCCAGAAAGAGATATTCCATTTCCTCATGTTATAGTGGCTGATGAGGCGTTTCCTTTAAAGCCATATTTAATGCGTCCTTTTCCAAGGAGAGTGAAGAAGATGACAGATGAGGAGCGAATATTCAACTACCGGTTAAGTCGAGCACGGTTGTGCATAGAAAACACTTTTGGCATTCTTGCCTCTCGTTGGAGGATCCTGCATAGAAACCTGAGTTGCTCAGTAGAGAATGCAGAACATATTTTTAAAGCACTTGTTTGCTTACATAATTTTGCCATGAGCACCAATAATAATGGCCGATATTGTCAGCCTGAACATCTTTATGTGGAGACTGATGAAGGAAGAAGTTTTGAAGATCGCTGGCATGGTATAGGGGTTGGAAAATACTTTAAACAATTATCAAGAGTAGGACCTAATAGAGCTGGAGCTCTTTCTTTGGGCTTACGCACGTACCTAAAAGAATACTTTGTGTCACCTACTGGCAATGCTCAAGCACCCTGGCAATTTCATAGAGCATTCAAGGAATCCTATATCAACCTAATTGCTTAACCAAATGGCTGCGTTTTGCCGAACCTCTGCTTAGCTAAGAGCACGTAAGCAGCGAGCGCTATCTAATATGTATGATGTATATACGTTAGTTATGATATGATATATTTGTTTTTTTTTGTTTTACAGCTCTAAATGTATTGTATTTGTCATACTATTCTCTAAAAAAAGGTGTAAATACAATCGAAATTGTAACAATTTCATTCGATGTATGTATAACTTTCTACCCATATACCTATAGGAAATAGGCAAAAATAAAATATTTTTATTTGAAACAGATTTTTTAATTTATTAAAAGAATATATCGTTTATACATACATTTAATACATAACGTGTTTCAACATATCTATACTTTAAACTTTGGTTAAAATTGATCACAATTGTACTAAAGTACATAAAAAACTAGTATTACAGTTTAGAAAAGAAAAATTGTAATATTCTGGCTTATACGTCTATCAATGAAAATGTTTCATAATTATTAAGTAGAATGAATATAAAGTAAAAGAATATGTATTAAAATAAAACGTTTTCCATAATGTACAGTAACTATAATACTTGAAATAATACTATAATTTAGAGTGACTTTTAATATTTAAAATAAAACGCTTCTATTGTAATATAAATTGTAATATCCTGGCTTATACGTCTATCAATGAAAATATTTTATAATTATGAAGTAGAAGAAATATAAAGTAAGAAAATATGTATTAAAATAAAACGTTTTCCATAATGTACAGTAACTATAATACTTGAAATAAAACTCTATAATTTAGAGTGACTTTTAATATTTAAAATAAAACGCTTCTATTGTAATATAAATTGTAATATCCTGGCTTATACGTCTATCAATGAAAATATTTCATAATTATGAAGTAGAAGAAATATAAAGTAAAAAAATATGTATTAAAATAAAACGTTTTCCATAATGTACAGTAACTATAATACTTGAAATAAAACTCTATAATTTAGAGTGACTTTTAATATTTAAAATAAAACGCTTCTATTAATTCTTAATAGTTACATATGGAGGGGTAAAAACCATAGTAGCGTAAGTAAAAGTTTTTAAAGTATTGACTCGTGTGCATAGATGCACGTTATATATTGTATAGCGTGCATTTATACATACGAGTCAATATTTAAAAACATTTGAATACTCAAAAATGAATTTAGAAGAATTAAGTCATGTAACTCTTTGTACGTTAATGTGGCATCAAAATATGCTTCAAGTTGCAAAGAACTTTGACTTACACCACGTCCCACTTTTACCCCTCCATATATATAATAATACTTATATAATATAAGACCTTGGATAATGCGCAACAATTAATTTGGCTTACTAGTAATAATTTCTGACTTTTAATAAAAATATCTCCTGTAGAATAAGACTTTGTTTTAATCATAGACGTATTATATACTTTCAACTCATTACTCTCATTACGTTTGTTCATCACCTTCAGTATATTGCTTTACTAATTGCATAATGGCAATAAGGAAATCCAATTGTTTTAATTTAGGAATTTGTTGTACAGCAAAAGCAACAGAAGTTAGCATAGCTTTTACATCAGGACGGAGTGAAGATTCTATACCATCAGGTATACATAAAGGTGGAGCACGTTTTGAGAGTGCATTATCAACTTTTTCTGCCAAAACATTTAAGGTTTTGTATTGTTCAAACATTAACTGATTGTAATTATCGCCATCTCGTTTTTTCCGTTTGGTACAGTAATCAGACTTTGGAACACGTTTTTCATACTTACTCAGACTTTTTTGCATTTGTCCTACAGGAGATATTTCAATAATATTGTCAGACGCAAGTGAGGAATTTAACAAAGATGATTGCTGAGAAGATTGCAGAGGTAGTAAGGGCTCAGACTTACTCGAATTTTCACCAGCCTCATCTGAGATACCTAGAAATACCAAATAAGATTATGGTTGTGTTCCGATATTTACTGCCAGTACCGAAAATCTATACGTAACGTAAATTATAGATTTTCAGCACTGACAGTGAATATCGGAACACATACTACGTTTACGCGAGCGTTACTTCTGTAGTAACTTACGATAATTTGTTCGCGTAAACGGGATTTTCCTTCGCGTAAACGGGATTTTGTAGTAACTTACGATAATTTACGCCGCGTAAACGGGTAAATTATCGTAAGTTACTACAGAAGTAACGCTCGCGTAAACGTTAGTAACAGCTTATATATAAAAAAAACCAAAATTTTTTATCCAGTCAATTCAATGGGTGTATCCAGGAGCACGACCATTTACCGAGCTACTAAGTAGCAATTAAGTATGATTGGTCCCACAGGTAAAAACCAATCACATCCTATTGCTACTTAGCAACTTGTGCTCCTGGATGCACCTATTGACTACACTTTCACAGCAGCTAATAATCAGGTTTAATAACTACCATATATTATTATCTAATCCAAAATTTTTCTTCTTTTTATCATAATGATCATTTTAATATGAGCCCATCTTATACTTAAAACATTTAAATCAATTTCTTGATATAACATATGTAACGTATATATATCAAGAGATTGATTCATATGTTTAGAGTATAAAGTAGGCTTATATTTAAGTAATCATTATAATAAAAAGAAGAAAATTTCTGGATCAGTTAGTATACTGTAATTATTAAACCGGATTATTAGCCGCTGTGTAAATGTAGTCAAAATTCAAGTCAGAATTTTTAAACTAAAATCTCATACATTAAAATTTAAGATTTAAAAATAAAAAAAACAACAGTTACCAGACGCAGCAACATTTAATTCTTGGTTCCACAAGTTCAATATGGAAGATGAATTTGATGTGGAGCCACTGGAGCCAGTTAAAGGCAGAATAATATTTGTTGTAGGCAAGTTAACTTGTTGTGTTTTTTGAGAGGTTGACTGTTTCTTCCTATAGTTTGAGGTAGTTCTAAATAAGTGACAAAAGATTAGTGGAAATAAGCAACAATGTAAATTAACACAAAAAAAATAATTACTCACTTTCGATGTTTTATTACATCTGTCAGAAACATCAATTTCTTATAGAGGTTCCATTGAGGTGTGTATGTTGGTTGGCTAGCTCCAGCACCTGATCGAGGTTCCGACTGAATTACCTTCCTTCTCTCTCTCCCAAATCGCTGTCGCAATTGGAAGAATCTGTGCTCAGCCTCAGCACCTATGCATACATAATCTCATTTATTATGAATAATTGATTGTCATTTTGCAAACATTTTTATTCAAATACTTACCTGTTTTTTTCTTGGTCAAACTGTTGCCAATTTCATCCCAAGCCAGATTTTTCAATTCATTATCGCTATACCTTTTGTCTGACTTGTTATACAGATAAGGGTTGGCTCTGACACACATAATGAGCTCTTTATCATCCAGCTCTAGCTCATCTTCAAATTCATCATTGTCAAATTCTTCTCCCGACATTATAAATTTAGGAAGATCGCAGCAACACACACATACAATATCGCCAGATCGGGGACCGAGAGCTACTCCTGAGCCGGGCGGTGGGAATAAGCACACAAAGAGACACCATACACGTACATATACGTACATACGTGTGAGCTCCGAACCACTCTGAACAACTCGAATCTCAACGTGCAACGTGCTTTCTCTTCATACGTGTTCGTACACGTTTCTCCCCCACCGCCCGGCTCTCAAGTTGCTCTCGGTCCCAGACGTGGCGCTGAGCACACATATCGCTGGCCGCGTTAAATATTTCCCGCCAATACCCATCACATGAATTTAATTGGCTAAGAAAAACCGCAACGAGAGCGAATGGGACATTTCCAACTAGCATACTGCTTTGTTGATTGGTCCGACGTAGAACGTAGAACGCAAGAAATGAAAAATTTTCATTTCGCCATACGACCTTACTTAGATGCTTACAACCTACTTTATATTTAATAGATTCCTACAGCTGCGTTTTATGGTCTTACAGCTCTACTGCTACGGCCATTGTAGACGAGTCTGAAATAAACTCTCTTACTTACAACCTCACTTACGACCTACTTCACCGGAAGTATATCCTTACGATCATGCCTTACAACCTTACAACCTTACTGCTACGGCCATTGTAGACGAGCCTTTATACAGTGAATTGTTAGTGTTATTTTAGTTTTACTATGTCTTAAAATGTTTATTTAAAAAGGCTCTTACCCGGCTGCTCTAATCAATGTAGCAACTGAAAAATTATCATTAATAATTGGTTATAAAATTATCGAAAAATTAAATAAAAAAATAAATAATGATTTTTACATAGTGTAAAAGTAAGTTATATGTTCTATTAGTGTAAATATTAAAATTTATACAATAAGTCAGTTGACTACGTCAGTGCTAAAGAGCAGAATAATAACATGCGCGTGTTACAACGTCGCGGTCGTCTGCAGCAGTCTGCAGCTAAGTGAGGTGTAGCCGTGTAGCGTTGTAGCGATTGATGCGATGAAGAGATGGAGCTAAAAGAAAGATATAACGTGAGAATGCTGAGAGGGAAAATGAAAGGAAAATTCTCGAAAATAAAGGTTGTCAATGTGCGAGAGAATAATTATGCCGCTACCATACAGCGCAGAGAAAAGACATGTACAAGTGAGGTTAGAAACTTTGCGCGATTTTGACACTTGGAAGATCATTCGCCTAACCTGTCGTACGTCATATTAAAACTAATACAATATCTTTTATAACTCATCGTCAACACCAAGTTTTCTTCTTATCATTAAAAAGATTATTATTTTAACTACAATTCTTTAGTTTTTTGTTTGCCTGGCTCGCAAACTTGCCAAGAAAATACTTCCGGTAAAAATTTTAGTGTTTACCATATGCCCTGTGTTAAAAATGCGAATTTCAATACTGATATTTTTAAAATTTTTATTGTCAACCTATGCTAAAGTTTTGGGCATCGGTTTGTTGTGGTTCACTTTACAACATAATTTAATTTCATAAAGATCTGTCGTTTTATGATCGAGGTAAGAGCCTCCTTAAGGAAGAGATAATTATAAGACATGATAAGTAAGATTAGGATAGGTTGACTTTAAATTAAAGCTAACTTAATTATATATGTCATGTTTTTTATTATTTTTGAAGCTTGATATTATTTAAACCAACAAAATTATTATTTTTAATTAGACTTTTTCTAACTTAGATTATTATTTATTGTAGCAACTAGTCAGTTTAATAAGACTTATAACACAGACAACTGTAGTAAAGAACAAAATGGTTCATTGTAGACCATATAACATTTGTTATGATAATCTTCAAAAAATACGGTTAAATAATAAAATAGAAGAAAGTTGCTTACAGAATTATAAAGCCAAATATACACACAAAATTATTGAATAATGAAAAAAATAATAGATATAACAACAAAAACATAAAAAATACGTAAAACTTACGAAAAAAATTTAGTTTGTCACCCAAAAATCACAAAATGTGGCCTCAAACGGCCGTCCTTCGCGCGATTTGCCGGCCGATTGGGGAGCCAAAAAGGAGTTCAAATGCGAGTCTTTGCATGACAACAAGCAGAATCTAGCAACACTACATTTGTGAAATATTGCAATGGTTCATAGTGTACAACTCTGTTCATTGATGGACTACCTACCCTAAATTAAATTACTATATACTTTCTTTTATAGCGTTAAAACTCATCTCTTATTAGAACTTCTAAAAACGTACAAATATTATTAATTTAATTATTGCTTAAAGTTTAGGAATTTGAAAAAATTAAATTGCTTTTAAGTGACATATAATTAATTTAATTATTTCGAATTTCAGTATAATGTATAACTGATTATCGAATTTAATAAATGTTAGGCTCGTCGTATTAGTATTTTGCAACGTTGTTACTTTTGACTAGAACATCACTACTAGGTGCGCAACTAAGTTTCTGGGTTTCACACATAGATGGCACCAATAACACATGTACTCGATTTAAATGTTTGAAGTTGTCTGAAGTTATAGCTTGGACATCTGTTAACAATAACCAGTCGTTATACCAATACATATCGCAACGCAAAAATATTTTTTCTAACAATGGAGATGTCGAATTTTGTGCCAAATAAACAGCATTTGCGGGAAGCTTTGCTTTTCTGTTTTAACTTGAAAAAAAATGCAGCTGAAGCACGTCGTTTGCTTGAGGAGGCCTACGGCGAACATGCACCATCGAAAACTACCTGTGAAGATTGCTCGAAAAACGGCCAGAATGGTACACGAGACATGAACGAGTGATATTGCAGCACGACAACGCTCCGTGCCATCGCAGTTCCATCGTCCAGGACACCATCAAAACGCTGAAATAGGATCTGCTACCGCACCCGCCGTATTCGCCAGACCTGGCGCCTTCCGATTATTACTTGTTCCGGTCGATGGAGCATGGATTGGCTGAGCTACACTTGACCAATTTCGAAGAAGTGCAAAATTGGTTCGATAAATGGTTTCGGTCCAAAGACGCGTCGTTTTATCGTCGCGGTATTTATGTATTGCCAAAGAGATGGCGAAAATGTATAGTTAGCGAGGGACGATACTTTGAATAAGCCATTTTTTGTATTTTTTTTTAAATTTTTCATTTTTTATTGATAAAAAAAACCCGGAAACTTAGTTACGCACCTAGTTTTGTTCGGGCGTCGCTTTCTGACGGTCGCCCTGAATCTGGATTCCGCTCAGAGTTGAGCGAGAAGTGTAGATAACGCGAGTCGTAAATTCGCGGGAGGAATGAGGATTAAAGCACTCGGAACACAGATTGCACAAAGAGATATATAGTCTTTATTTCAAGAACGGAAAAGACGCGAGGGGGAACAACGGATCGTGCGCCGCGGATTCGGAAATCTTCTGAGTCGTTCGTACTTTTCTGCCAGGTATCGCGAACGGAAATCTTGTCTCAGCTTCTCGCATCGAAGCCTCTCGCGGAGCGGAGATCTTGTACGCGTCGAACGGAAATCTTGAGCGCGCGGCAGAAGAACGATCGCGAGCGGAGCACGACCGGAAGTTTTCGGACCCCTCGCTAAGTAGCACACTTAATGAAAAAATATAAGTAACTTTGATCCGCACTTTAAGACGAAACGAGCGAGCAGCGATTCAAGCAGCGATTTCAGAGGGAGAGAGCTGTGCTGTCTTTAGACGAGGATTGATAAGCGACGACTTTCGGCTATGAGTTCTGACCCACGACTTGAGGCTAGGAATCCTCAGCAACGACTGACTGTCCGGCCAGCGAGTTCGCCGTTTACTCAACAGGGTTGTTTTTCAGGAACGAACGAGCGATGAGAGCTGAATCGCTCTTCGTCCGTATGGTCACATCACGCGTCACAACAGCCGTTTCCGTGCTTCGACAAATAAGGGAGCACTCTCGTAACGCGTGATCGCGATCGATGGGCTTCGAGGGCGCGGGGATCGCGGGGAACGTATGTTTCGAACAAGTTCGACAGAGCTCGAACCACATAAACATCGGTATTTCTCGATGTTAAATATAATAATGTTTTCGATCCGATGTTTCGCGTAGGAAAGTTCGACGATCTCGAACACTATTCCTTTTACAATCTCTTCTCGCTGATAGATTTTGCTTCTTCGATATCACGATGACTACAATACCCACAATAACAGTGAATCCCCGTAGTTGTTGAGGACCATTTTCGATGCACCGCGTATTTTACAATCGATACTCATAGTGCTGCTATTTTGTTTGCAGTTTTCATAATTTTAAATTTTTTAAATAAAATTTTACAATTGTTTTTTATATTCTTCAATAATTTCTACAAAGAGAAGTAAAATCTTATAAAAAAAGTCAGGGGTGTGTAATGTACGGGTGTATCAAAACGATACAGAGCGGTACGGCGGGTTGCTCATTCGAGCAGGCGCGCATGGTCGTTCACAATTGCGTTGACTTCGGTGCATCACCTATAATCACTCGCATATCTTTTTTACAATAAAATAGACTTTGTAGCGCCCGAAGTTGCAATACAATTGTGACGGATTTCCGTAGCAGTAATAACGTTAAAACAGAAGTCGAGATGACAATAGAGGTTATGAAATAAATTTTATTAAGAAAATGAAAGACATCTTCTCTCTTACAAAAAAAGCTTGTACCATAGTCCATCATAATCATTATATATTATAATTTTATTACTTAAATTATTTTTTGCACACAATGTTTATGCACAGGACAAAAGTCAGCAATTGTGCAATTATAAGTCGGCTAATAAATTACATTCAATGTAAGTTTAAATAATGGCAGAAATCACCATTAACAAATCTTACAATATTCATTTTGTTTATTTAATAAATAATGTATCATTAAATTGATAATCAAGGACCTCGCACAAAACCACGGAAAAATGGCTTTTGGTCGAATTGGCTAAAATTTGAATATGTTGTTATTCAAGTGATTCTGAAGAAATGTTTCCATAGGCCCAACCTTATCCTATAGACAGTTTTTGCGCTAGAAGCTCTGGAAGATTCAGATATGAGCTATTTTTCTAATTTTGGTTTTAGCGAAATATTTGCATTTTACTGGTGTTTGTGTTATGTGTTACACGCGCTTTCGCGAAGGTTCGTGTGAGCGTTACGTGTAGATGTGTGTGTGTGTGTGTGTGTGTGTGTGTGTGTGTGTGTGTGTGTGTGTGTGTGTGTGTGTGTGTGTGTGTGTGTGTGTGTGTGTGTGTGTGTGTGTGTGTGTGTGTGTGTGTGTGTGTGTGTGTGTGTGTGTGTGTGTGTGTGTGTGTGTGTGTGTGTGTGTGTGTGTGTGTGTGTGTGTGTGTGTGTGTGTGTGTGTGTGTGTGTGTGTGTGTGTGTGTGTGTGTGTGTGTGTGTGTGTGTGTGTGTGTGTGTGTGTGTGTGTGTGTGTGTGTGTGTGTGTGCGCGCGCGCGCGCGCGCGCGTTGTAATTAATACGTACCATTTGCTTCACATATTACACACATTACACATACGCACGCACGAACGCGCGCGCGCACACACGCACACACACACACACACACACACACACACACACACACACACACACACACACACACACACACACAAACTCTCTTAAAATATCCTTTCTTAGCGCTACCCAGAATGAACCACGTGGACGTGATAGAGTTCTCATCCCATTGGGGTACTTTTTTAATGTGAGTCCCCTTGCCTTTCACATCCGGGGTGCTTTTTTAATGTGAGTCCCCTTGCCTCTCACATCCGGGGTGCTTTTTTAATGTGAGTCCCCTTGCCTCTCACATCCGGGATGCTTTTTTTCATGAGTCACCTTACCTCTCATATCTTTACTCTCCATGATTTACATCAAGTGGCATTGGTCTTCCAGCAGCATCTAAAATATCGTATAATAGTCGAGTCGATGGATATTTTATTCCTTCATGATGGCGCGCATGACCAAGAAACCAGATGACTGTTGCTATGTGAACACAAGTTCCTAAAGTTCTTGCTCCTGATTTGCAGGTACAATAGTAACCTAAAATAGAATCTTCCTGCTCATCATCATCATTTTCACCGATTAGGTACGCTATCCATTAGTTGGTAAGACGTCGCGTGTCTAAAACGAGAATATATTTTTACTCATATCATTCCTCGACCGTTTTCTTGAATATCTAAAACGAACGCGTTTTCTGCGTTTCTCTGCATTGAGTCTTGTACGTATAACGGAGCCAATTCAACTTGATAAGTATCAACTGTAAAATCTTTAATGTATTCTAAAGTGAGACGTGGAAAATCTACAACTTGGTTATGATTAAGATCCACCCATTGACCTCTACTTCTACGTAAATTCTCTACCTCCACTAATGCTTGAACTATATTTGGTTCTTGTGTCCTTTGTAATAATTCTCGAGCTTTTTCTGCAGTTGCATCTTGCATAAGTATAGAATCTCGGTATCTGTTAATTAAAGCACCAGCTATGCGATAAAAAGACCCAAGATTTGGCAAATAAGAAGTGTTGATCGGTTGAGCCAAAAACTTAAAAACACTTTTAATGTGGCCATTTCTGGCTTCAACGATCCATCTAGTTTTTGTAACTAATTTAGATGCATTTGCTTCTTCAGTAGTGAACTGATTTTGTCCACGTTCGAGTAGCCTAGGCATATGATAACGTATATTTAAGTCTTCGAGCAGAGTGGAATAGCGTCGCGATATCCGCGGTCTACTATTAAAATATCATTTGGCTGTAACCACAATCTCATGCCATCGATATCTCTCTCGAATTCATTACGCAGAAGTGCCGCATCGTTATTCCAATAATCTGAAAAATATGGTCCCTTGTACGTCAACGATGTATCCGTTAGGTGCCACGATTAAAACTGGTTTAACTAAGTGATGACCCTATGCTGTACGATTGGCGCAGAACACGGAAGTTACTGCTTTTTTCAATTTCATTATATGTGCCGTCGATATATAAAATGGCTTTTTTATCATTTGAATTAGAATTATACAGTATGTTAGCAAAATCTGTTACATGTTGTTCAATATAATGCTCTTTATTAATAGCATGAAAACCAATATTTTGTGGAACAAAACGAATCATTAGAGATTTTCTGACAGTATCAATAGACAAACTAACAGCTTGTCTACTTGAGTACCTAAAAATAACTTTTAAGTAATTATCAGACATACCGTGTCTTAATTTGCACAAAAACATTATGAGGTCCTTTTTGCGAACATACCTGTGACCGTTTTCTATAGGTACTGGATCGCAGAAAGAAAATAAATTCGAAAATTGATATGTAGAAAACGACGTTAAAACCTGAAAATCGTCTTCATTAATGTCATTTTCATTATCAAATGAACAAGAGTTTGAAGCATTTGCGCGAAGTTCTTGAAGAAATGCTTGCAATTCTTGACCATTGATTACGTAGGCTCTATTGATAGATTTTAAAATAGGCTGAAAGATTTTCAGAAGGAAGCCTCTTTCATCCAGGTGGCGTGGACAAGACCTTACACCATCAGGAACAAATATATTACAATGTACAAATACATTCACTCTGGCTTGCAATGAAAGCCTATGAATATCATTAGGTGCATTACAAATTAAGCAAGTTTGTCTCTGCGTCTGAGTTAAAACATTCAGTCTGCAGCAGATAGGGTCGCGATTTAAAATCGCCAGTTCTTCATTAATACTATTATTACAAATATGACATATTCGTGTTTAAGCATCAATGACGAGAGGCGGTCTTCCTTGCTCAGTACGCCTAAAAATCGCGATTTCTCTTTTCCCTACGTTATTTTCACCATTCATTTGTAGCATCAATCTTGGTGCGAGCTGCCGGTTACATATGTAACAGGGTAAAACGATCCGAAAAGCCATATTAAGAAACAATTCTTTTTTATTTAAAAAATATGTTTAACAATATAATATTAGAATAAATTATGACAGTAACAAGCAGCGTTGTTTTGGCTCATCTATATAAGCTCCAAATATGCAGCAATATTATCTCCACTACTAGCGCTCGGCCCTTACATTCGATGCGTTCTACTTCGCTTAAGAGAAACGAAGCGCGCTTACAACCGGAGTATTTACACCAGTTGCGCTCGCAGTCTCTTACTTCGTCCAGTCAACAGAGCGAAAAAAATCGCTAGAGACTGTGCGGGAATGAGACACTCCATGGAGTTAATGATTTGCGTGTCACCCAGCCAAACATCGCGCTGCCCTTAATCAACCCCGCCACCCTCAGAAAAGATTTCTAGATACAATGCTATTACTCTTAAATCTATCATAAAATAGAATCGAAATAGGGCCAATCATATTTAGTATTGAAACAACAATATTTTAATCTTAAATAGAAAATTTCTTAAGTTTCCTCTTCTAAAAAGAGCATGTCATAAGTATTGTTGTCACTTTTCCGCGATGCCGATTGGTTCTCTTGCTGCGCTTACTTCATTTGCAGCTGTCATTGTATATTTTGACAGTTGTGTATATCAAAGGTTAATAGTGTAATAGTAATAGCATAATGTTAAAGCTAAATAGCGCGCGCGAAGCGCGCGTCTGTAGTGTCTAGTAGAATAAAATATTCTTGATACTATCCCTCTAACTTTCTCAGAAAGATGCAGATAGAACTTTGTGACAATCTTATAACATTCTTGATTCAATAATAGACGAATCTGAAAAAAAAATCTTATTTTATTCTTGCAAATAGAAAATTTGTAGATTGTTAGGAATCTATTGTATTATTTTTTCAAGATCCTTTTTGTGATAGAATGAAATAAAGGTATTTATGAACAAAAACAGCTATTATTTTGTAACGTTTTATTATTACGTTTTTATACAAAACGTATGATTTTCGATTATTTTTATGATTTATGATTTTACACTTATGATCATACAAAACGTATTTGATAGAAAGCCGTTTTATTCCGCGACGTTATAAGTTATAACGTCGCGTGAAGATTAGTCTGAACGCAAGAATATATAAGCTTAAATTTATATATTCTTGTCTCAAGATATTAAGTCAATCTTATTTTATTCGAGAGAAAAGAATAGGAATTATTGATTTTTAATCTCAATATTGTTTTATTTTTATACTACTTCAGGTTGTGATGAGATTAAACATGGTCAAGAATATTTTTTGTCTCGTTATTAGAAATCTTTTCTGAGGGCGCGCCCTGCTATTAGGTCGAGCTAGCCGATTCCTCGCACACCGACTTATTTCGCCTTGCGTCTCTCTCTTTAGTTTCTCGCGATTTCGCGGACGCGAATTCACGCGTCTGGCGCCTAACAATAAATTTCGGTTAGTGGAGTGTCGGGAGTGCGAGAGAACTGCCGGAGAGGCCTATCATCCTTCTCTCCTTCCCCTTTTGATCCGTCACACGGCCCGGACCGCTCCGGGAGTGAAAAAGACGTGACAATATATTATAATATACTAATAATCTGAAATAAATGTTATTAGGCACGAGATCCGTTGATAAACCGTTTCCATCGTTATTTTTAACGATAAAAACGATTATCAACGGATCTTATGTCTAACAACATTTATTTCAGATTATTAATATTTCATCATTAACATTAATAATTAATTCAATATAGATACTAATAAGCATCTTTATGTAAATAACTGAATCTCATTTAAATCTACAAGAAATTTATTACTGAAAAGTATTCATTAAATATTATGATAATTTGTCTTATATAAACTATTTATTAGCATCATATTTAAAATGTGTATTTTATACTAATAAACCTCTTGTTTATGAGATTAAAAGGTTAAGATTTTTAAGATGCACCAGCATCATTTATATATAAAGATATATATAATGCTTATTAGTATTGATATATTAAATTAATTATTAATTTAATGATAAATTATTTATTAATGTAACAAAATAAATATTGTAAGATTTGTTAATGGTGATTTCTGCCATTATTTAAACTTACATTGAATGAAATTTATTAGCCGACTTATAATTGCACAATTGCTGACTTTTGTCCTGTGCATGAACATTGTGTGCAAAAAATAATTTAAGTAATAAAATTATAATATATAATGATTATGATGGACTATATATATATGGTACAAGCTTTTTTCGTAAGAGAGAGAAGATGTCTTTCGTTTTCTTAATAAAATTTTCTTTCATAACCTCTATTGTCATCTCGACTTCTGTTTTAACGTTACTGCTACGGAAATCCGTCACAATTGTATTGCAACTTCGGGCGCTACAAAGTCTATTTTATTGTAAAAAAGATATGCGAGTGATTATAGGTGATGCACCGAAATCAACGCAATTGTGAACGACCATGCGCGCCTGCTCGAATGGACAACCCGCCGTACCGCTCTGTATCGTCTTGATATATAATATCATAACAGATAGTTATATATTTCAATAATCAAACACAATGGATATGTTTATGGATGCAAGTTACTCTTGTCTCTTTTCTCGTAATCCGAATGCCGTCTGTTACTCGTGCACTTACCCTTCTTACTTCTTATCCATCATTATAAATTAGTAAAATAAATAACAAATGTTTTGACTTTCAATACGATTATCTTAGTGTGCAATATAAAGATGAAAATTATTCAAACGATAAAACGCAAATTAATAATAATAATTATCGAATAAAACAACTGAAAAATAATGTCTTGCATTATAATAAATTATTAAGCCGATTAATTACATGTACGGTATGCGGTATGTGACCTTGTTGAAAGCTTTTCGGTATCGGAAAGAGTTCCTTAACCACCGTTCTCATGCGGTATACATTTTATACTTTATTCTGATTTTAAAAACTAAATAAATGTTCCATGCTGCTGATGACACATATAAAATTTTATTAAAATAATTAATGTTACTTTTATTGGTTGATAAAATGGACTGTGTCGCCTTGTGTGAATTAATGTAAAATAAATGCAACTAGCATCTTTATAGATCTACAGTAATATCAAAGTAATCAAATCTTATGACGTTGCCACTACTTTATTTTATTACCTTGTATAATATTTAATGTAATTAAATAATTTTTTATTTGAGGATAATGATTTCCTTCTCGAGATACATGGTTCCTGCTTGTTTAATCTTTCCTTATTCATACAGTGTTTATATTTATAAAAAAATATTTTTACTTTTTTTTGTGTTTTCTTCATTCTTCTTCCTGCTTATCTTTCTTTCGTTCTTTTTGTAATTCTTTCTCGCTTCTTACTTGATGGTTTCCAGCATCCATTCTATTTCTTCTCCTTCTTCTGACATTATTACTGCTTCCAGTATGTCAATATTGTCTTGGTTTCTATGCATTCAACCAAAATGTGGTTCCAAGTTTCCTCTTTCTCTCCACATAATCTGCATTCTTTTTTTTACTGTAGTTTTCTCTTCCCAGTATTTATTTCTTCTTTCTTCGTTGCAACATTTAAATCTGGCCAGAGTCTTCAGTCGTTTTTCTTTTTCTTTTTGTCCTAATAGTCCAAGAACTGACGACACTTTTGGCCAAGTGATTTTATAAATAACGATTTTCCGTTATAACCTGCGTGGACGACTCTCCTTCGATAATCCGAACACCTGGCTGGCCGTACTTAGGGGGTTTAGAAGTACGCAGGTGAGAAAAAAAAACCGATTTTCAAGTCATAGTATAATATAAGTCTTAATTTTTATCGGATATTGATAATTGCTCAAGAACATGCAAATAAATTGCCAGTTTGATTGCTCGGGGGCAATTAGTCGCCAGGCTTAATTAAAAATAATTAAAAATAATTATTTTCAAGTCATACTATAAAAGCTGGTTTTTTTTACTAACAAGTATAGTGCTAACACATACCACCCAAAAAAAAGCCAAGTGAAAATTTTGGTGGCAACATCTCTAAAAAAATTATTGAAAATTCACAAAGCCGGCGCGCGACGGAGGGGTCTGATGATGGCCTCAATTGTTTTTAGCGTCCATGAGTTTTTAAAAACGTGTATTTTAACTATCATTATTATCGTATCAATTTATGAAAAAAATTGATAAATAATAAATAGTATGTAAAAATAAAAGAAAATGGCTTTGCTGGCGCAGCGTTGCGTTTTTTTGTGAAGAATAGTGGTGGTATTAGTCCAATTATCTTCTTTTCTAAAAAAACAGTATTGAAGTGTCGAATTGTTTCGAAGCCAAGAATTACACATGGGAATACGACCGCCGCGCCGAGAGGGAAAGAGGGAGCCGAGGAGAAGGGCCGGCTACATTTTTAACTTTGCGTTAGCGTGGTTGACGGCGACATGAAGTCATCTGCAGTAAAGGAAAATAGTGAGAGTCATCCACGGGCAATAGCTTACCGTATCAAAATGTATTCATGGTAAAAGTTAGTTAATGGGGAAAATGCGTTAATTTTTGCTTCGAGACCAATTACGCATCGATTGATCCGACTTCCAGTCTTTAACACATTTACAGTTACTTAATTTTACATATACATTTAATTTTTTTCATAAAGAAGCTTGCGTTGCATTTTAATTTATATTTAATAACACGATATTTCAGTATTCTAATATCGCGTAACATTGCCTTCGTCAAAATGCTACCTGAGCAAAATGGGACTTTTAGCTTCGTGGAAAATATGCCATCCAAAATTTTAGGTAGGAGCGAATACCCTGCACGTATTTGACGATCTGCGTCTCAATTTAAAAGTGTTTAGAAATAATTAGTTGTCGTAATACTTGACTACTTACAGTTAAAGAAAAATTAGTATTGTAGTATTAAATAAATAGCAAAGTTAAATAATAATAAGAGTAATAATAAGAAAATAGCGAAATAAAAGTTATAGTGGTTAATATCATAATAGCCGGATATAACCGTCAGACCCCTCCGCCGGCTTTGTGCATTTTCAATAATTTTTTTAGAGATATTGCCACCAAAATTTTCACTTGGCTTTTTTTGGGTGGTATGTGTTAGCACTATATACTTGTTAGTAAAAAAAACCCAGCTTTTATAGTATGACTTGAAAATAACTATTTTTAATTATTTTTAATTAAGCCTGGCGATTAATTCCCCCCGAGCAATCGAACTGGCAATTTATTTGCATGTTCCTGAGTAATCAATTATCAATATCCGATAAAAATTAAGACTTATACTATGACTTGAAAATCAGTTTTTTTTCTCACCTGCGTACTTTTAAACCCTCTAAGTACGGTCGAAGGAGAGTCGTCCACGCATGTTATAACGAAAAATCGTGATTTATAAAATCACTTGGCCAAAAGTGTCGTCAGCTCTCCGCCTATAAGTATTTTGCTCTTTCTACTATATCTTCCACCTTTTGTAGGACGTTTATTTAATTTTTAAATCGGAATAAGATATAAAATATCTGTCGTTCGAATAATTATGAGCGGTAGTGTATATATTCGAACGGCATTTTATAAAAATGCTGTTACTAGCAATTTCATCGACTGACCGAATTTTTTGGACATTCTGGGTTAGTAGGTATTGTATGCCACCCGCGTAGAAAATTTTACGGCGGTCATTCACTTTCCAAATGCGTGAATTCAATAGATCATGCTTGCACTTGCATCAAGTCACGTAATATGATATCGCACCATCGACGGGTCGTTTTAACATCACGAAAATATAATGTTAAATCTCTTACATTAATTCGCAATAGTAATATCTTTTTATATCTAAATTAATTTCTATCTAATTTAATTTTGTATGTACATTATATTCATTTATATTTCATATAATGCATAAAGTAATAATTTAAATTTAATGAAATCTTTATTGTTTTAATGTGAATATTGTACATCGATAATGGATTCTTTTATCTATAATCGAACGACTTTTATAATTAACTTTCTATGATATAGTAATACATAACGTTATAAAAATTTTCCTAAAGCAACAAAAAAAATTTAATTTTTTTACTAACAAGGGGACCTTTAGGCTAACGGATTTTTGTTTTTTTTCGTACTTACTGTACTTGAGAGTTATCATTCGGACATCAATTTCCCAAAGTATTAAGGCGCGCTTTTCAGAAAAACTCGAGAAAATCGACTTTGAAGAATTCCGAGCGCGCTATGTACACAGAATTTTAATTTTAATGTAAAATTTATCAAATCCATGTTAATTAATATTTAATCGTTTTCAATTTCGTTTTCAATAAAAAATTTACACCTTCTTATTTTGAATATTGGTACAAAAATGAAAAACGTCAGGTAGGAAATAAAATGGTTTTATATTTTTGAAAGTTACGAGAAAATACAGTGCAAAAATGATATTAATAAAAAAATATTGTTTAATTTTTAAAAGTGAATTATATGATATGAAATATATAGTTTAAAATATATTGCATACAGTCGTTTTACACGTCAATATTGCACGAACCAGGATGATATTCATCGTAAAAGCAAGGAAAACAGTAAGTTTCACGGCATCTAGCACACCGTACAAACGCAGATATTTTACAGGCATTTTAATTAATTCTCGAGAAAATTGCATTAAAATTCAATCTATTGTACATCACCAGCTGTTCTCTCCAATCTTTAAGAACATGATTCGATACGCGTGGCGATTTGCTTCAAACCTTTGTGATGACAAAGACATTTTTATGAACGTCAATGAAGTATGTTTTCCAATAGACATTTTAAAAAAACCTTGCGCCTGTAAAATATCTGCGTTTGTACGGTGTGCTAGATGCCGTGAAACTTATTGTTTCCCTTGCTTTTACGATGATTATCATCTTGGTTCGTGCAATATTGACGTGTAAAACGACTGTATACAATATATTTTAAACTATATATTTCATATCATATAATTCACTTTTAAAAATTAAACAATATTTTTATTAATATCATTTTTGCGCTGTATTTTCTTGTAATTTTCAAAAATATAAAACCATTTTATTTCCTACCTGACGTTTTTCATTTTTGTACCAATATTCAAAATAAGAAGATGTAAGTTTTTCATTGAAAACAAAATTGAAAACGATTAAATATTAATTAGCATAGATTTGATAAATTTTACATTAAAATTAAAATTCTGTGTACATAGCGCGCTCGGAATTCTTCAAAGTCGATTTTCTCGAGTTTTTTTGAAAAGCGCGCCTTAATACTTTGGGAAATTGATGTCCGAGTGATGACCCTCAAGTACAGTAAGTACGAAAAAAAAACAAAAATCCGTTAGCCTGAAGGTCCCCTTGTAAGTATATTAAAAATAAAATTAATATACTACTAAAAATAATATAATAGAATTGGAAAATAGCGTAAAAGATTTTTGTATGACATACTTAAATAACGTCTCAACAGATATTTGCTCGGAAATTACCCATTTAAAATATTTTATATAAAATATAAATAATATTAATATTCTAAAAGAATTATTACTTTATATAATAAAAAATAATTAAAAAAAAAGAAATATTTCTCTTGGAAATACGAAGTGGCTCCACTCGAACTAACAAATCGCGATATTACCGACGCCTATCTATTCTGTGTTGCATTATATATACTTATAGATTCTTCTTTAATTCTCTTTCTAGCGTGCGGTTGACCACGTGTATCCATTGTAATCATAACCGATAGTAATATCTGAATAAATCGCGTTATATATATAAAACAAACTCTGCTTATTTTACTGGCCAACAATTTCCAAATATAGTTATATCTTTACAAATATATTTTACGAATCTATATATATATAAGTACCGGACGTCTGTCTGTCTGTCTGACCGCGAACTACTCATTCGTTAGTGGACCGAATTTTTATCAAGGGTACATGAAATAGGAGTAGAATTTCCCGGGGAGTGCCATAAAGTGTATAGTTTTTCGTTACCGATTTTCTAAAAACCGATTTTTCCAATTTTTCTAATTTTTCGGGAAATAATTGACCAAATTCGGGAAATAATCGACCAAATTTCAAAGAATTGTATATGAAACAGGGGTAGAATTTCTCGGGGAGTGCTGTAAAGTGTATAATTTTTCGTTACCGATCTTTTTGGAAGCTGGTACCAAAATTTTCGATTTTCTGGAAACAGGTTTTTCTAATTTTTCCAATTTTTCGGGAAATAATTGGCCGAATCTCAAAGAATTATATATGAAACAGGGGTAGAATTTTCCTGGGAATGCTGTAAAGTGTATAATTTTTTGTTACCGATCTTTTTAATTTTTTAGCGCGGGCGACTAGTATAGTTATATAGCTTATACGAATATATTTTACTCTATCTGCAACTGTGGCATCTGCTAAAAGAAGTTTCAATAAATTAAAATTACAAATTCAGATATGCATATTAGATACGAGAATATTTCGCGTATTCTAAAAAAAAGGCAATGTAATTGCCTTTAATAATCTAAACAATAGAACAATATTACAATTTATTTTGTAGAAATTAAATAAATTCAATTTTACACAAGAAAGAATATTACATATATCATTAAGTAATTATATAAAGAATTAATTTGTAATTGGATTTTATAACTTTTAAGTTTCCTTTCTTCGAAAACCTATTCTAAAATAATTCTAGTATCTTGTTCAAGAAAACGTATCACTAGCTGCAAAGATTCATCACTTTCCTTATGGTTTTTAACTGATATTCAGGGTGTAGTTGATGTAAAGGAACTTGCTCCTTTGTTTTCTACATATTTAAAGTTGCATTCTCCTGCTTATTATGCAGCCTATTATATGTATTTTGTCTCACTAATGTGACACATTTAATTTATGCTGCATCGCATTTGTCTCGTCGAGTGATTAAAATTTTATTACATAATAAAAACATTATCTTGTCTTAATATTAATAAAATGTATTTTAAGCTGCTATTATATACTGATTCTATCTATAATAGTCAATGAATAAGAATGTTACGTCAAACTCCGGAATTTGTAGAATATTAGGTTTCGAAGGATAGAAAGAGAAAGGCTATCTGTATAGAGGAGGAGAGATAGAAAGACGTAACGAGATCTTATCGTATCTCGGGTGCACGCTGGAAAAGGCGCGTGCCTCGAGACGAATGCACGTTTCGGGAAACTCCAGTCATGGGTCAACGTCCAGAAGGGACGCTATTACGCCTACTGTGAGTTTCGTGCACTCGTGGTCCTATTTTTGGTCAATATTCCATATAACCAGGGATCGGACCGTGTGCAATTTCGGAGAGAACAAGGGAGCTGAAGACGAGATCTCATTCTATGAAATGAATGGTATTCATTTTACAATTAATATACATTTATTAATAACGAAGGCATTTAGACATTTATTATAAAAGAAAAGATCTAATAGATCTAATAGAATTTAAGCGGAGTGTGATTACAATAGAGAAGTAGGCAAATCATTATATACGCATGTGTATGTATGTGAGGTGTATGTGTGTGGGAAAGGTGCGGGTGTTACAATGATACGAAGGTCATCGAGCAGGATTTTGAAGAAAAAAAATCTAAATTAAACTTGACATCTTGCTCGGATTATTACAGAATTGTTATTAATGAAAAAATTACATAGAAAAAAAAGAAAAAAGAAATTAAATAATGTAATGTGTATGTACCTACCTATCGAGGATCATGCAAATTGAACGCGGAATTGAAAACATTTATAGTAAATTAAATGTAGGCTGTATGTCGGACCGAAATAAAAATAAAATTAGCAAATATGTCGCGGTTAAATGTACATAATTATTTAATTATATATTATATATACAAATTTGCGGTAGAGTTGAGACGAAATTTGAGAAATAAAATCCGAGGATCCGAGAATTCAATAGACTTTTTGTAGGAGAAAAGGTAAAGGTGAGAGAAAATTTGAAGAACTTAATACTTGCTGGCCTTTAGCGTTAATTTAGTTATAATAAATATAAAGGCAACGGCACGGGGCGAGACCGGAAACGATGAATGCCGTTCTGCGCGGTCTAGACCGTCTATGATTTCGGAGTCGATATTGGTGTCGCGCTGTCGCGGTTTATATATGATTTTTAGAGATAGGTTATCACAAGGGAATATGTCTCAACCTTTTGGTGGATGACCTGTTTTTCGATGATGACTCATCTTGTTAGTCATCGATTGAAAAACATGTTTTTCTCACGGATCGAGACGCTAGATTTCGAAATTTCTATTGTCTCATCCTTATCTGTTATCGTCTAGCGTGAAGTGTTTTTCCCGAATTTTCCCCGGGAGTGTATATGACGGCCCGATCGGCATTGACCGGCGGCGCAGGTTTCACAATTTCTCAAGGATCGAGACGCTAGATTTCGAAATTTCTATCGTCTCGTTTTATCTGTTATTGTCTGGCGTCAAATGTTTTTCATGAATTTTCCTTGGGAATGTATGACGGCCTGACCGGCTATTGACCGGCGGCGCAGGTTTCACAATTAATATACGTATTTGTTTGATTTGATGTCGGAAAGAATGAAAATTTATTATCATCAGTAACCTGCCCGCCGATCTACAAATATTATTCGGTTCTCGTCATCTTAAAAATAATTCTGTAAGGAAAACATCTTACGAAAAGTTTTTTATGAAAAAAGGAAATCGCGAAGTCCACAGGACGTAACATATGTAACAGTTATGGAATAAAAATTGCAAAACATTAAAAGTGTGAAGTATAAAAAAAACATATTTAGTTGAAAACCCCCAAAAAATGAAAATAGAAAATATCGCTATTTTCAGATGCGTAAGGTCAAAAAAGACCTCAGATGGATGGCAAGAGTTAATAAAAAGATAAATGACTATTATTGTTACGCGTACGCAACGAGTCGGACGTTATCTGTCATCTGTCTAGCAACAACAGAGATTATTACTTAATTAGGATAATTTTAGAATCAGTCTCGCGGGCGGCCTCTATATAATGGCCACTTAATTGTCACGAAAAGCTTAAGCAGTTAGACACTAAAATAATACATTGTACACGTACGTGTGATAATTTTATATAACGTGCACACGTGCACATTATGCCGTTATTTTCTAAACTGTATTTTTTAAACGTGCGTTAATTTTTCAAACGTGCCTTTAGCCGTTTCGCGCTATCCGTCAATACAAGAAGAGAAAGAATACAGGAAGAATCAGAAAAGGAAAGCACATTTCAAATGTCACGTTATAGGACCTAAGGAAATTGTATATAAAAGCCTCATCGTGCATGGTCTTGTCAAAAAGAAGTTGACGTCCAAAGCAACAAAGTACTCTAAGTTGTACGAAGCGCTAAAGTCATGTCATCCAAGGTATTTGTGGTGTTTTTAATGGTCAGCATTGTCGGTTTGATTGTACCGAAAATTTCATCTGCGCTAACGAGTGAGTAACTAAAATTCTCGTGCTTACAATTCGCTGTGTGCAGAGAGACTAGTGGTGCCACGATTGGTAAAATATCGCACATTTTACGTAAACTGTCGTTAAATAACTTAAATCTTAATTTCATTGATGAAAAAATTGTTGTTATATTATATACAAATCAGTTGAAATAGATTTTTGCTATATTTGTTCTAATATAAGTTAATTTTTCTCTGACTTTTTGCAATGAGCCTTATCATACAAACGGGATTCGGGCCCATCACTCATGACATTGAATTTAATCCAAGTGCAATATTAAAAGGAAAACCCTTAGCAATATCGCATATAGTTCGCGTTGAAGAATTGCGCAGTGCAAATGTAAGTCATTTAATAAGATGCAGTATGATACTGCAAACGTCTGTCAATGCTTTTGGAAATGAACAAAATTTAATATCTTCTGTGAAATACATATTTACACGAATGCACGCAACAATTTAAGTTTCTTTTTCGTAATTTTTCCATTACGATGTACTAGATTATTAGAAAATAATAACTGTCACTCCAACAAATAATGCAAATTTCGGCCACCCTGAGCGCCCTAAGTCCTACTTTTCCGCTATAGTATACCATCGCACGGAGCGAATTAAGTATTATTCACCAATCGTTTAAACTGTGCTCAAGCAAAATATATATGTATACAGTTGTCTAGAAATTAATAATTTTGTTTTTATTGCAAATAGGTTTTAATCGAAAATGTGTACCGGGCAAAAGTTATCATACTAACTGTAATATTTGTTACTGTGATGAGGGCACAGAAAAATGCACCAGAGATTACTGTCAGGTGTTTGATCCAAATAAAGGGCAGATGGTTAAAGCGCAAGAAATTTCGGCGCCCGATGATTTTTGGGAACAACCTGTTGAACAGACAACACTTCCATCGCTTTGGGATCCCTGAGAATGGGAATAATGAATGTAACCGTCACTGAGAAAAGTGTCCAACAATTTTAGTCGGAAATAACCGAATAATTCTGTATTCTAATAATATATATATTAAATGTGTTTCTTGTAAACTTGTAACTTTGCACTTAAATACCTTCTATTCCCTTGTTCTGTAAATTAAAATTCTTTTAATCTTATAAAATTATTATTATTTCTCTTTCTGCTTAGCGCTTAATTTAAAGTCTTTATTTTTCTAAAAGCATGCAGTTTTAACAAATTAAGATATAAAATATAAAGTAACGTTTATTATTTATTTAAGCATATTCTTTGCAAATAAATTCCAGCATTATGTTACAATACACAATTATTTTGTATTTCTTATTGTAAACATGAAGCTATAGTAACGGAAGAAATAAGTCTACAATAGTTTATTTTTTAATGTAATCGTTGTTTTGTGATTTGACCTACATTTTATATCACTTTAAACTCAATTATCAAGCGAGAAATGTTATATCTAATGGATTTAAATAATCATATGAAACTCTTAATACATCATAGATGAACACTTTGTATAATACGATACGATCATATAGATTACACTTGTATAGAACAAGCAATGTCTAATTCACAAAATTCATTTACATGTACTGTGTAATAAATTCAAAGCGAGTAATTACTTGTTAAGAACTTGTTCCTTCACTTGTTCCTTGTTTCTTGTACCATTTTGTGCACATTCTTAGACTGCGGCCCGATTCACGCCTAGACGATGCTTTTGAGTTTTCTTGACGTTTTGCTTTTTTTATATACCCATCTATATATATAAGTACCGGACGTCTGTCTGTCTGTCTGTCTGTCTGTCTGACCGCGAACTACTCATTCGTTAGTGGACCGAATTTTTATCAAGGGTACATGAAATAGAGGTAGAATTTCCCGGGGAGTGCCATAAAGTGTATAGTTTTTTGTTACCAATTTTCTGGAAACCGATTTTTCTAATTTTTTTAATTTTTCGGGAAATAATCGACCGAATTCGGGAAATAATCAAGGGTACATGAAATAAGGGTAGAATTTCCCGGGAAGTGCCATAAAGTGTATAATTTTTCGTTACCGATTTTTTTGGAAACCGGTTACAAAATTTTTCCAATTTCTCGGGAAATAATCGACCAAATTTAAAAGAATTATATATGAAACAGAAATAGAATTTTCCGGGGAGTGCTGTAAAGTGTATAATTTTTGGAAACTGGTTACAAAATTTTTCTAATTTTTCAAAAATTAATTGACTGAATCTTAAAAAATTATATGAAGTAGGGGTAGAATTTTCCGGGGATTGCCATAAAATATATAATTTTTCGTTACCGACCTTTGGGAAAATCGGTATCAGAAAATTTTCCAATTTTTCGGAAATTAATTGACCGAATTTCAAACAATTGTATATAAAGTAGTGGTAGAAATATCTGGGAAGTGCCATAAAGTGTATTATTTTTTGTTACCGATTTTTTTGGAAACCGGTTACAAAATTTTTCCAATTTCTCGGGAAATAATTGAATCTTAAAGAATTACATATGAAATAAAGGTAGAATTTCCCCGGGATTGCTATAAAGTGTACAATTTTTTGTTACCGATTTGTTTGGGAACCGGTTACAAAATTTTTTCCAATTTTTCGGGAATTAATTGACCAAATCTTAAAGAATTATATATGAAATAAGAGTCGTATCAAATTTTTTTTAATTTTTGGAGGATGTTTAATTTTTTATTAATGGATAATTTTTCATTAAGAATTGATTTTCTAGAAACCGGTGTCAAAATTTTTTTTATTCTTTAATGATTTCAAAAAAAGAAAATAAAATAGAAGAAAATGAAAGAAAGTTAATAATGGCGGGTCAACAGAGGGTAAAAACGCGCGAGGCGTAAGCAAAAATAAAATTTGAAGACTTTAATATAAGGGATTTCATTTTTGAAATATTTGACAATATACTAATCTGCATCTATAATATTATCTATTATTTTTTATTTTTTAAAAAAAAATTTGGAAATGTAGGTTAAAATTTGAGGAGAAAGAATATCAAAGGTGCTTCTAATTAATGAGTGAGTTCGGGGATTTTGAGCCCGCGCGAAGCGCGGGCGAAAAATCTGGTATATCTATATCATTGTTCGTATCATCCTTGCTTGAACTTGGACCGGTTATCCTACATTTATGTAGATTGTTTAATAAAATAAGAAATGCGAGGATATTAGTTCTAATGGTTCTAATTATGCACCTTATATACTCTTTTGGAAGCCAAAGAGTCGCTTTAAAAATCTTAATATTCCAATTAATGATGCTGGCGACGACGACCATAATTAGTATCCAGTTTAGAACAAACAACAACGAACGTGAATTTAGAACTATCGAATCTGCTAGTCTTTATTTCAAAGAAAGATCTGAATTTCTCATTAGTTTTTATCTGAAATGCAGTTGGATACGAATGTATAATTATCATCCTCTAACTATTCGATGACTCTTATACATGGGGACCTTCAGGCTAACGGATTTTTGTTTTTTTTTTCGTACTTACTGTACTTGAGAGTTATCATTCGGACATCAATTTCCCAAAGTATTAAGGCGCGTTTTTCAGAAAAACTCGAGAAAATCGACTTTGAAGAATTCCGAGCGCGCTATGTACACAGAATTTTAATTTTAATGTAAAATTTATCAAATCTATGTTAATTAATATTTAATCGTTTTCAATTTTGTTTTCAATAAAAAATTTACACCTTCTTATTTTGAATATTGATACAAAAATGAAAAACGTCAGGTAGAAAATAAAATGGTTTTATATTTTTTAAAATTACGAAAAAATACAGCGCAAAAATGATATTAATAAAAATATTGTTTAATTTTTAAAAGAGTGAATTATATGATATGAAATATATAGTTTAAAATATATTGTATACAGTCGTTTTACACGTCAATATTGCACGAACCAGGATGATATTCATCGTAAAAGCAAGAGAAACAGTAAGTTTCACGGCATCTAGCACACCGTACGAACGCAGATATTTTACAGGCAGATATTTTACAGGCATTTTAATTAATTCTTGAGAAAATTGCATTAAAATTCAATCTATTGTACATCACCAGCTGTTCTCTCCAATCTTTAAGAACATGATTCGATACGCGTGGCGATTCGCTTCAAACCTTTGTGATGACAGAGACATTTTTATGAACGTCAATGAAGTATGTTTTCCAATAGACATTTTAAAAAACCTTGCGCCTGTAAAATATCTGCGTTTGTACGGTGTGCTAGATGCCGTGAAACTTATTGTTTCCCTTGCTTTTACGATGATTATCATCCTGATTCGTTCATATTGACGTGTAAAACGACTGTATACAATATATTTTAAACTATATATTTTATATCATATAATTCACTTTTAAAAATTAAACAATATTTGTATTAATATCATTTTTGCGCTGTATTTTCTCGTAATTTTCAAAAATATAAAACCATTTTATTTCCTACCTGACGTTTTTCATTTTTGTACCAATATTCAAAATAAGAAGATGTAAGTTTTTCATTGAAAACGAAATTAAAAGCGATTAAATATTAATTAGCATAGATTTGATAAATTTTACATTAAAATTAAAATTCTGTGTACATAGCGCGCTCGGAATTCTTCAAAGTCGATTTTCTCGAGTTTTTTTGAAAAGCGCGCCTTAATACTTTGGGAAATTGATGTCCAAGTGATGACCTTCAAGTACAATAAGTACGAAAAAAAAAAAAAATCCGTTAGCCTGAAGGTCCCCTTGTTAGCTAAATGTTCTTGATGTTCCATAATTTTATAAATATAATTGTACTTTTAGTTTTTCTCAGTAGCTGTAAATTTATATTTATCAATCTTTTACCATTTAATGTGTACCTTGATGATATCTTAATTACTTGGTATGATTCTTACAATTAGCTCATTGCAAATAAAGAAAAAGATGTCGATTATAGTAAGCACTAATTGTAAGTGCAAAAGTGCCTAAATTAATCTGTAGATTAATTTAGGCAACTATCGCAATAGCCTTGCGCAATTATAATCGTCCGTGACGTTTCGACATTGATACGCTAGCGGCCAGTGCGACGTCGCGACGCAATAACGTAATCGCGTCCGAGAAATAATGATTGCCCAAGGAATAAAAGCGACTGTTTAGCGCGACTTGTCGCAAAGAAATTAGGTCTCGGTTTTTTCTAATTAAATCATATGCACGACGATTAATATTAAAAATATGCTAAATGTTATACAAAATTTTAACATCAAATTGGCCTTTTGTAGAGTAGTGTACAGAGTACTTAAAAAGCTACAAGACTTTATTGAAACGGCTGAACTAATCTATTTAATTTGAATGAAAAAGCAGCCATAAATGAATCTAAAACTTTGTCTTTGGAATGGCACAACCACACACATTAATATAGTAAAGAATTTGAATTTAATTATTTTTTAGTTGATAATAATATTAATGCTGCTTTTATTTCCGAAACCTGGCATTATTCTAAAACTGGACTATAATATAACCTTTATTGGTCATAATACGATGTTATGCCAATCGAGTCATTGCGAGTGGCCCAGCAATAGTTATTAATTAAATCAATCAATTGTTATATACTTCCAAATTATCTCCCAGTCATACTACAACTAAAAAATTCTAATGCAGTTGAAAGATCGAGATAAACGTATGATATTTTTACTATATAAACTGGCTTAAATTAAAAAAAAACCGCCAACTGCTAGAAAATAAAATATTTGACAAATAAAAATGATATAGATTATTGCATATTAGGAGCTACAGAAAGAACTCCGCAAATCAATGGAAAATGGCTTTCGGTCGCGAATAGGTTGAAATTTTGATATGTTGTAGTTTAAAGCTTTCTGATTAATAGTCCCAATGTAGGCACAAGTTTCGCAAATAGACCATTTTGGTGTTATTTATTTTTTTTTCATGCAGTGCTAGAGCGAGCTTGCTTGCTAGAGCTACATAGTGTAAAAAAAATTTTCTGATGGGCAATAATAACGACATATATCAATATTAAACTGTTTTCTATTTGCACTTATTGTGCGCAGCCTTTTAGGATATACGACGGCTGACGCGCGCGCATGGAAATATCGATAATATCGATAAATATCGATTAGAAAACCCTAAACAAAAGGGGAACACGTGGCTGCGTAGCAAGTTAGGAAAAAGAAAAGAGACACAATGCTGTACAGTATTGTGCGTTACATAAGGCAAAGACTTAAAGCATAAAACACTGCCAAGACATCCATTCTGCTTAGGCCCTTTCCTTCCGTCTATCGTAATGCTTAGTCATCCTCGAAGAGTTTTGTCCTGTATATTAAATACTCGCAAGCCGTCGCGTCGCGTAAAAGAGTCACGGTGCAATCTCGCTTCGCGTGTATGGCGCGAGACACTGCCGTGTCTCTTGACCCAAGCAGCATTTTGACGTCCGCCCGACATTAAGATAAACACACTTAACGTTGGTATCCAACGTTTTCGCTACGTCGTTTCAACCCTCTTTTGCACTAATTTGGGGAATCAAATTTAGGTTGTACCAACGTTGGAATCCGACTTATATAAGTTAAATTGAGGTTACATTTTTTCCACCAGTTTTAACGTTGGTATGTATAAACTTTGATTTTGTGCACTCGGCTAGACCTGAGGTTATTTTTTCACAACGTACATTTTAGGTGTAGTTTTCGTGCTTCCATTCAAACCATATGACGGCATTGGTGTAATAAATGTATCATAATACGTACTTATCAATTTGGCACAAATAAAATGGCTTTATAGGAAAAATATAGTTTGCGCTGTCTTTGATACTATTGTAATTTTGCCATAAATACACGAACCCAGCACTGAAATTGTATAACAAAACTCACTTTATTGATAAATGTGGAAATGATAAGTCGAAATTAGACGAATCCTTTCTAAAATATTCCAATTTACTAAATATTCTAATAAATAACTAAAATTTTCCAAAGTGTAGATTAATTTTAATTTTTTTTCATCAAAATTACTTTTAAGATAAATATGTTGTAAAAACCTTAACAACAGATATTATATAAGTGCTTTAAATTGTTAATAAAGTGCGTTAAAAAATATAAATCTAAATATACTGGAAAATGGCGGATTATTTGCCTTCCTCTTTGAGGAATGAAAATGGCGAAGTCAGCGTTCCACACTATATCAAACTTTACGTAGTAAAAGGTGCGATAAATTCTACTAAAATTTGTCTTCTCGTATAAAATAATTAACTTTTTCAGACTTTTCCAAACTAAGTAGTATACCACTGTAGGCAAAATTGTACCTGTATTGACTAAAAGTCTTAACAAGGTCGCCAAACTGACTTAACATGTCGATAAAGTATCAATTAATTAAAAATTATATACTAGATTTGCGAATGAGTCGTATATCTTAACCAAATCCGACCTATGCAATACCATCTATATGGTGATCTAGAGCATGGTTATGGCAGCCGTGCAGCCGAGCGAACGCGCTCTCGAGCTGTGAATCGCGCGGCGCGCGCGCGTTGTTTCCCGACGACGCGACGATAACCGCGTGAGATGAGATAGACCGGTTCGGCCGTGGATCGTCAACATTCGTCGCATAATCCTCGTAGCTCACGCACGACGCCGCGAATTGCCGTCGACGATGCCCGCTTGATGCAGCAGTAATCTGCTCTACATTCATTTAGGCAGAATTTGTTACCATTTCTCGCGATTTCTTAACGTCAGTCAGAAATGACCAAAGGCGACGTTTTACAACGTTAGCGTTTTACAACGTTTGATAACAAAACGTTGGTTTACGTTGGGAATTACGTATTGAAGTCGCTCGAAAAGTGTAGTGCAGAGTATAACGTCAGGCGAACGTTAAATATCTTAACGTCGGGTAATAGGACTTAAACTGTTTCGAATTTGACGTTGGGAAAGTGATAAAAAAAGCACGTCGTAATTTTAACGTTTAGACAACGTCCAAAAAACGTTAGTAATTATAAGTTACATTTTATAACTTTCTTGAACCGCTTACAACGTTGTGATTAGTAGAAAAGTAGTCCTTAGTCGGAAAGTTAACCGAAAAATGCTGCTTGGGGATTCAATGCGTAAATTTTAATTTCGGAGTTTTGTCTTGTATATATATTAAATTATAATAAATTCATAGCGTAAATTGTGATTTCTACTTATTGCGGACAGCGTGGATTACCGAAGAAACTTGTGCAAAGAATTATTCACCCATGAAATAGAACTCAATACAACCACGTGGTTATCGTAATTGCTTTTGTAAATAAAATAAATTTATATTTCTCCACCTCAAGTCTCTGTAATTTTGCAAATCTTATAAGTATTTTCCCTTGGTAATATATGGTATAGATTTATCAGTTCCTTCAAAACGCCCGAATTTCTTATCTTAACATTAACTGTTGAACTTGAAATTTATTAGAGCCCTGTCAGCCGAAGGACAGGTGTGAGTTTCCAATACAAAACTCTGTCTGAACTTGAAATATAAACCTAAAGACAAATTAACGGAAATGCGGAAGAAGAGGAAAAAAACACTTTCGATTTGGGATTCTTTACAATAATAGACGAAATGCGTATGATGTGCGACCGTTGTGATGATACATCAAGCATACCTCCAATGCGTGTGATATGTTCGACCTTTGTGGTGAGACATATAAGCATACCAATTATGCGAAATACTCGCTTGGAAACAATTCATGAGTAAGTATACATTAAAAAATTTAATAAAATACTAAAGAATATAATATAGAGATAGTAATAAAATGTTGAATAGCTGAAGAAAATGTAACGGATACAAATGTTAATCAAAGCATTTAATATAATAATTATTTTATCAATAATATATAATCAAATTTGCGTCTTTTCAAACGCAATTCCGTTTGTGATAAAAAGATAAAAAAATTTACTTTATATACCCCAAGGGGCCTTAAAGGGCGTTTTGAAGGGACGTACCCAACCCTAACCTTCAATTCATCCACTACTTTACTGTTTCCTCCTTTCCTCCTTTGGACCAACAGTTTAACGTCTCTTCCGAAAGACGGAGCCCAGTTTTCTCCGCATCTTGCACGGAGAGGCGCAGTTTTTTTCAGAAAAAACTTTTCCATGATTTATGGCTCTAGTGGACTCGAACCTGGTTCCTCAGATTACGAGTCTGGCGCTCTACCACTAGACCACACCGCCGCCCTGCAATTCCGTTTGTGATTCTGTGTAATATTTGAGTCTTATTGCTTCTATAAATGTTCGAATAATAAAATCCTTAAAGTGGTAGCTTTGGCCTCCAAAGAAGTAGGGTATATAATTAGAACTAATATCATTGTATTTCTTATTTTTCTTTAATCAGTCTACATAATCAAGCTAAATGTAAGAAAACCGCGGTTCAAATTCAATTTAAATGATACGGACAATGATACAGACATAGATACGACTATAAAAAAGATAAAACGTCAGGAAGACTCAGAAGCATCAGGAACAAGTAAAGAAAAAAAAACAAGTAAAAGAATAAGTAAAGAAACAAGTGAAGGAAACAGTAAAGAAAGAAGTGAAGAAAAGTAAAGGGTCAAGTAAAGGAATAAGTAAGTCATATGTCTAAAATTATGTCTTCATTATCACAATATCTTAACAAGTAATTATTTGCTTTGCACTTATTACACAGTGTATAACATATAGATAAATATTGTGAATTAAGCATTGCCCATTCTACAAAAGTATAATCTGTATCGTGTCATATAAAGTATTCATCTATGTATTAAGACAATTAAGCGTATCATTAATTATATGTACATTAATCAGGTTGCGTTTTTTTCTTCTACATTTTTATATTCCTATAAATTTAATAATAAGATAAATCGACAAATAAGCTACAAATATAAATATTAAATTTGAACATTGAAAGAACTCTTACTAATTATTCAAATCTATTAGATATAATGTTTTTTGCTCATATACATGGTGTGTCCGGAAAGTAATAAGAATGATTTTTTTGCGCTCCCCAGGAAGGCTGCATGAGGAAAGTGATGGTCGAGGTAATTGAAGGGCCATCTCAGATATACAGTCGGACCCTCCTCAGTTGAGCCCGAACCCTTCGAACGGTCGGTACGTTACAAAAGTGCATCCTTGTTTTTCAATATATCGTCGTGAACGAAAATTCAGAAGAGCATTACGTAATTAAATCTTGCGTGAAACTTGGAAAAACAGCTTCTCAGAAACGTTAGAAATGTTGAAGACAACGTATGGGAAAGTATGCTTCGTCGTATGGAAGGGAAGTCGTTTAGGATAAACAGCGCTCCGAAAACCAACCTTCGAAAGAAGCGGGCTCAACTGAGAAGAATTCAACCAAGATTTTCTCTCAACTACCTCGATCGGGTCCCACTTCCTCACGCAGCCCTTTTGGATAGCGTAAAAAAATAATTCTCATTACTTTCCGGACACACCATGTAAATAAGTAATCGAGTTCAAAGTGGATATAAAATGTAGGTGAAATCATAAAACAACAAATACATTAAATCACCGATACAACTGCGGTTGCATCGACGACTAAATAATTAATAATTTTAATTAAACACGGAGAAAAAGTTACGGTTGGTACAACAGAATAATGCTGTTAATTTTCGCCCATCCATACAAAAGGGTTATGGAAACCATAGTACTCTGGAAGTGACCTATGGTTTCCATATGGTTTCCATATGGTTGCCCTAACCTTAGTGAGGGTAGCTACTATATGGATGTTGCAACCATAATATATGGATGTTACAACCATAATGAACAAATATTCACCTGACAAAAAAAATTATTTATTTCGAAATTTTATTACTATTTTTTAACTAAATTTGTTTCTTAAGATGCAGTCTATGATTATAAATATTCTCTCGTATTTGAAAAAAAACACACCCTTGGTGGGATTTGAACTCGGGACCTCTGGATCGTGAGCTAACTGCCTTACGTGGTAGACTACTTCTTAATTTAATGTAAGTGTTATATATAGTCTACATATGTCAACTAACGCAAATATATAATTTTTCAAAAATCATCTTAAGAAACAAATTCAGTTTAAAAAGAGTAATAAAATTTTGAATTGGATATATGATATAATATTTCTTATAATGTCGGGTGAATGTCAGAAACCAGTGTCGGCTCATTACGAAATTTTGTGTTCGTAAATATATTTATGAAAAAAGTATATTTATAAAGGCCTATCTACATAAGACGCAGAACGCGAGTCGCAAGACACACGCACAGTCTGCATGTCAATCTAACCTCTATACACAAAGAGGTTAGATTGACATGTGGACTGTGTGTGTGCTTGCGATTCGCGTTCTGCGTCTTATGTAGATAGGCCTTAAAGTTAAAACATCCTTATCAAATCCACTTTATTCTATGCAGAAATTCTTATGCGCGCGCAATGGAACTAAACTCTCAATCATGCAGTGATTCAGTGCTGTACCGTGCAGCTATATCTTATGGATCTCTCAACCATATAATAGTTGTGCTGCACAGACCACATAAGAGGGATAGCAATAATCCTTTGGTTGAGGCAACCATATACGAGGGTATTATAACCGAATGTTACGTATCAAGAACTACGGTTATGACAACTGTATAAATGGGCATATCTTAACAGCTACATTGAATGTAATATCAATTTAACTTGAATTTACATACATTTCTTTTTTAATCATAGAGAACATTGTTGTAACAACCGTAACAATTTTCTCCGTGAAGCATTAATTTTTTATTCTGTTTTGTGATTTTATCTTTAATTATATCACTAATTTACATTTATATCTTGATGCACTTATGTGACACTCATGAAAAATGTAAAGGACATCGATTATATGATTACTTATTATAACATATGATAATATCACATAAGTGCATTTTTATATTCTTATATAATAACATAAAGAAAATGAAAACAACCACTGAATGGTTTATTTTGTAAAGAATTATCTCTTATATTCCGGCAATAAGATAGATTAATTATTTATCATTTATCACTCTATACAATAAGACACACTAGAAAAGAAAAAAAAATTATTTATTCACCGATTAAACGGTCAAATTTTAAAAATCTTTGGATCATAGACGACTCTGAGTAAAGTATTTTGAATAGGTATATGAAAACCCCGAATGGTCTTCAACTTGTAATAAAAATATGTTTCAAAATACTTTTTATATTTAATGTGTGTCATTTTAAAATTATTTTAAAATAATTTTTTAACAAATAATTTTTAACAAATAATTATTATATTTAACAAAATAATCTCAACATTTAGTAAGTAACAAATTCAAATGTTATGTCTCAATAACCTTAAAAAATAATTCAATACAATAATATAGAACAATATAAATATCTTTATATACACCATCTCAAATTTATACACCAATCACATCTTCAGTTGAAACTTGCAAGCAACCTAAATAATAAAATCATTATATTATAGTTAAAATTCCTTTTTTTTTTCAAAATTTCGAGTTAACCCTAGAGAGCATATGTGGGGTAATACGGTACCCCACGCAAAATTCAAATTACGCCCCTAACTTAGAAAGATTAGTTTTCATACCGAGACCCTCCATAATTCAGTTTAGTCATCCGGCAGTCGACCTCCGTCATTCAGCTTCTTCTTCTTCTTTGTGATATGGCCTTTGAGCAGTACTGCTCTTAATATGGCCAGGACGAACCAATTATCGTATGAGCCGTAAAGCGTGTCTTAAATTTTCAGTTGCACTGACGCAATAAATTTAATTGGACTCACAATGCAGACAGTAACAATCGCAATACTTAAAAAAAATTTCCGTTATTCAGCGAGTGTGTTAGATCCGTACAGCAGCTGTGACCGAAAAAGAAAATCGTTTAGGGTAACGTATTACCCCCGGTCAGCTGTTTACGCTCGACATTTATCACAGTAAGTATATTTCAGATTTTTTGTAAAAATGACTTTTGGCGTTTTTAGCGTGTATTCAAAAGTTTTTTGTGTAAAATTTTTATTGACAAAAAAAGCATTGTAAAGCATTGTAAAAACGACGAGCATAGAATGACTCTGTGCTGTTCTTGCACAGCAACTGATTAAAACTTTGTAAAGTTTTTGTGGAGTTAATTTTATACTGTTTCCATATACTTTTATAACTTATGACTACTTTTCAAATAAATAATAATTGACAGAATCTGTTTTACTTTCTACTTCTTGCGATTTTTCCCATCCGACAGTTTTTCGTCATTTCCTCTATTTCAGACGTTCTAAAATATACTATTTTTTTAAGAAACGCTTACGTAAGGCTTACATGTCCTTGAAGGTTGTTTATTCGTTTTTCAAAATTCATTGAAATTTTTAAAATCGGTGAATTTCATGAAAAACTACAGCATTTTTTATAAAAAAAAGTCATTTTAGTCAAATTTTTGGTGTTTTTTTTGTTTTTCGAAATTTGTTTCTGTTTTTTTTTTTTAATACCAGAAACTGATGACTACCATCGTCTTTCCTATTAAAGAGCAAAAAAAATTATCTGTTACAAAGTTTTTTAACAACAAATAAAAACATTATACACTCGGTACAAGTTTGGGGTAATTTATTTATTTAAGGCCGCTTGGCCTTTCACGTATGAAAAAATTCATATATGCTTTCTAGGGTTAATAAAAACAATAATCAGTTAGCAAATACTATTCATAAATCATGGCACTCATATCTTAATACATAATTAGTTAAAACAAGTAAAAGTAAATTCCCTAGTATGAAACTGGGTGGAAGTAGCGACAGGATATGATGATTCTTTAAGCTCATTAAAAATAATGAATTATGGTTTAATTGTTTGTTAATGGTTAATGGTTAATGGTCTTATCAATGATAAGATATTGTCAAATATTGATGTTCTTTTAAATAATAGTTAAAATTCAGAGATTATTTAAATAAATGCGTCAATCAAAATGTAAGTAATTATAAAAAAACAACAGAAGAGAAATAATCCAAAGTTAATCCTGTGATAATAATCTAATAAATCACATTATTATTATTATTATTATTATTATTATTATTATTATTATCATTATCATTATTATCATTATTATTATCGTTATTATTATTATCATCATCATTATTATTATCATTATTATTATCATTATCATTATTATTATCATTATTATTATTATATTATTATTATTATTATAGTAATTTACACATCCTTGTACTTAAAAAGTGTATTAAATATGTATATGTGTGTAATATTTGCAGATTATTGAACAAAGTCACTTCCACACACTTCACACACATTTATACAAGAATACATCTATGTATGTATATATAGATGTTCGCGATCATTCAGCGTGCGTAGACCATGGTCTATTGGCTAGATGTGAGTCGGCAGTCATGGTCTATTGGCTAGATGTGAGTCGGCAGTCGCGATCGGCAGTCGGGTCGGCCTTCGCAGTCGGTAGTCTGATACGGGCTTTAGGAGCCTCTCTCAAGGTGCGTATTATGGAACTTTTCGAAATGGATTCCGATCGGAATTGTTATTTCCTACATTTCTATTGTATTTTTGGGAAAACAGTATAATTTCGACAGGAATCCATTCCGCAAAGTTACGTGCATATTACGTGCCAGTATCACATTAACGATATTGTTACGTGCTTTGCTGTAGCACTGTAGTGTTACATACCTGCGCAAAGCACGAAATGATGTCGTTAACATTTACAGAATAGGTGTCTTAGAATTTGAAATAAAGAATTACAAAATTAATAAAAAATGAAAATGACAATGTCATGCATTTATCTATATATACATCTCGTAATTTTCTCTATCAATAAATTGTATACTATTATAATTTATTTTATTGAAATATTCTTTTCAGGTATTTTAAAGTTTTAGTTATCTTATCTCTATCAAGTCAAAATAAAAATATAGACAAACACACTTTTTCACAGCCTCTGTAGAATTCTCTCACGATATCACAACAATACAACAATTACGTGTAGTCATCGACGCCATAGTGTTTTTCTTCCATCTAGGGCGTCTAGAATAGAGTCTTTATATACGTGACATTCACGCCATGTTGTTGCACTCCCAAAGTCTGTCCAGACTCTTATAAAGGGACTCTAGGCAGACCAATGAGCGACGTCGTTGCACGGGTGGCGCGCTTTCAGGCGCAACCGTCGCACGAGTCTCTCGCTTGTGGGTCACCAACAATTTAGAAGAATAGGAAGTTTTTTATATGACAAAGAAAGGGTTTGGAGTCGCTAAATACCGTGTTATACCGTGAAAGTTATGAGCCACAAGATTTTGTAAATTCTAAAAAAGTATTTAACAAATATTAAAATTTAAGAAGACATTTAAAAATATATCATGACTTGATAAACCAAAGTCAACATGAATAAGTACACACACACAATTAACAACTTATTAAAATACTAAAAATTATATAAAATAAATGTAATGATAAAACAATCAATAGCTAAAGAAAATTGAGCGAATAAGAGCTTTCATAAAAAACTATGGCATCTATAAAAAACTATTTGCAATTTCGATCATAAATGTGCCTTTCCAATCTTATTGTTAGTGTAATAATATTTGGAAAAATTTAAATCGTTTATATTCACATTTTTTATGCATTATAAACATATATAAATTTGACAATATAGGTATATACTATTCGTATTTGAATCATCTGGATTCAAAATTTTCAAATAGTTCGGATTTGAATCAGAAATTCGAATTGGAATCGAATCGAATATTACCCGATTCGATTCGATTCAATTCATAGGTATTCGAATAGTTGGCACGTCTCTAATATAAAGCTCGTAAGACTGGTTAATTAAACCCAATAAATAACCATTTTTTGTTTATAAATAATGTGGTACATACAATTGACCCCCTTTACTGTTACAGTTGTCCCGGAGATTAGGACGGAGAATAGGCGGAGGTTATCTGCCTATCATCTGTTTAGCAACAACAGTGATTGCTACATGCAAGATCAGTCTCCCCACTATAACCATTCGTCACGAAAAGATTAAGCGGTTAAATGCTAATAAAAAATTATACACGTACGCGCGATAATCTTATCTTGCGTCATTGTACATACGTGCACATTATGCCGTCATTTTCTAAATTGTATTTTTTTAAAACCTGCGTTAATCTTTCAAACGTGCCTTAGCCGCTCGGCGCTATCTGTCAATACATACGAGAAAGAGTACAAAGAAAGGCACAGTTCAAATGTCATCACGCTATGGGACCTAAAGGGACTGTATATAAAAGCCTCGCCGTGCATGGCTTCGTCAAAAAGAAGTCGACTTCCAAAGCAAATAAAGTGCTCGAGTCGTACGGAAAGACAAAACTATGGCATCGAAAATACTTGTGGTACTTGTAATGGTCAGCATAATCGGTTTAAGCGTACCAGAAATTTTAGCAGTGCCAGCATGTGAGTAACTAAAACTTCTTGTGCTTACAAGCATTGTTATTCCCCAGACAACACAAATGTCTCAAATCAAATTGTGTGTTCACTGAGTTATCAATTGTTTAAGCCTTTATCCAGGTAGAAGAGCAAGTCACAATAAAATCAAAATAATGTCAAAATGACGGCAAAATAAATTTTTTGTCATTTTATCATCATTTTACCATTATTTTGACGTTTTTTGACCTTATATTGTGACTTTCGTGTTCTACTTGTATAAGCTATGCTCAAGCGAAATATGTATATATAGTTACCTAGTTGAGAATTAATAGTTTTGTTTTCATCGTAGATTATTTTTTTGGTGATCAGCGAAAATGTAATCCGGGCAAATGGTACCGTGTTGAATGTATCTACTGTATCTGCACTGAAGCGGGCACAGAAGACTGCAGGGATGAATATTGCGGGTATTTCTTGCCAGGTACCAATACGTGGGTTAAAACGCCAGTAGTTCCAGTACCTGATGATTACTGGCAATAATGCTGAAATATAAAAACTTCTATGAATTTAATATTCTAAAGTGAGAAAATAGGATTTGACAATTTTTATATTATACTGGCATGATAGTATTATGCATTAATTGTTATGCAACCATACATCTATGTATTTCTAAAAGTTCAATTGCTTTACACAATTTTTTGTTAATCTTTTTTATTTCCCTTTCAGATCCGTATCATTGATGGTGAATGTACAAGAACGGGTTTATGTAATAATCATAAAATAAAGACATAAAAAAGTAAAGAATCCCGTTAAATATACGTACTCTTCGAAAAACTATAATTCAGATTACCTATATATATTTTTGTATTTTATTTTTATACAAAAGTTTGTACAAAAATAATAATATTACAATTATTTGCAGCTATATCAATTATTTATTTAAGCATTTTTTGTAAATATATATAAACTCCACATTATGTTGCAGTACACAATTATTTTGTATATATCTTATAGTAAACATGAAGCTGTAGTAATCGTATAGCTTTCGTAACATTTACTTCTTCTATTACATAGCTTCATATTTACAATAAAAAATACTAAATAATTATTGTATATATTGTAACATAATGTGGAGTTATTTACGTACAAAGAATACTTAAACAAATAATAAACGTTACTTTATATCTTTGTTATAATTGTTCAAAAAAATGTATATAAAGAACTTTAAATTGAGCTAAGCAGAAAGAGAAATTATGATAAAAATTTTATAAAATTAAAAAATCTTTACACGACAATTATATAACAATTCTCTTAATCTATATACCTCTAATTAATTTCATCCAAATAGATATAATAGTCCCTTTAGGAAATACCGGCCCTATATTTTCTAATTGCGAAATCTATATATATCTATAATAATATAAATCTACTCTCTAAAAGTTGAAGAATGAAATACCACTCAAACGAGTGAAATGCAAGTGTAACGAAAAGTGAATTGAGCCTGTGCACTTTGAGTAATTTCACTCTGAAAAAGAGTTAAATTGCGCGCGCTTTATAAGTTGGAGTTAAATCGCCCTCCATTTGAGTGAATTGAGCACTTTTTTCGAAGGCAGCAGATCAGTGTCCATATAGGAGTGAATAATTATCACTCTACAATTTTGAGTGGAAAATTTCACTCTGTTAGAGTCATCATTTATCATTCGATATCTTTAATGAATCGTGATATTCACTATATAGCTTTTAGTCGAGATCGATCGTATCATTCCGGTAGAGTTAACCGCTCTAAAAATTTGAGTGAAAAATTCACTTATGATGAGTGTCCGCATTTACTCAAATTAGAGTGACAACCCGCCTCTCTTTTGGAGTGACTAGCTATCACAGTCACTCAAATATATTAGTGGTATAAAACCACTGTATGAGATTTAGAGAGTATGTCTATTTCTTTTTCTTCAACTTGACGCTATACAATTGCTTCGAAACATTCTTCTTTGCTCTTTTTTTTAATAAAAAAAGAAAAAAAGAAAAAGCTTCAAAACATTTGTAGCGTCAAGTGCAGTAGTCTTATGTCTATATTGTATCAAGCGGCATTCACCAATTCACCTTCAGACCTCGATAATCGCAAGAAACATAAGGTGGGCTTCCGTGACTCGGGATTCGGGATCTGTCGAGGAACTACGATTCTCGAAGTCGAAATAGTCGAACAGGTCGAAAGAGCAATTAATGGCGACAATCGAGTCTGCTCGTTCCATATCAACAGCCATATCCATATGTTATTGTATTACATTACATCTGCAAGTCGAAATGAGTTACACGGAACGCGTTATTTCTCATTCCCTGATCATTTCCCTGACACTTGGGATCGTTTCGACAAATGCATATATACTCTATCGTGGATTATAAAATGCAACACAGACATAAAATCGTTGGACGTCGTTCAAAGCGCGTCCTACGCGCGCGATATTTGTAGATTTGCAGATTTCTGGCGCGCAATCGTGATTATTCGTGATAAATATTTGAGAGAGGCTTCCTAATATAACGTCTGTCATCCTGCGAACGTTGAGCAAACTCGCTCGACTCGAGTGATTCGCGTTAAATCAATAAATCACTCGGCGGATCCGCGCCTATAAGGTTCGGCGGCTGCTAGCACGTCAGAGCGTTATCGGCTCCGATAACGCGCCGATAAGAAATCAAATTGCAAGCGAATCGAGCATCGAGCGTCCGTCGGACTAATCGTCGGGTGTCGTCGGAGGAGGATCCCGCGAAAATGTCGAGTTGCAAAATGGGCGCCGATTCCAAATGTATCCTGGTAACCGGCTTCGGCCCGTTTGCCGCTCACGCGAGGAATGCCAGCTGGGAGGCGGTGGAGGAATTGCAGAGACTGTGGACGAACTCTGTGGAATTTCCCGACGTTGAACTGGTCGCGGAAGAAGTCCCGGTCTCGTACGATTACGTGTCCAACCGTGTCCCTCATCTCTGGAAGAAACACAGTCCATTGGTAATTAAGTATAGCGTTCCCAGACAGCATGCATGTCTAAAATCGGACATAAAACGTCTAAAAGACATGTTTGAGACTTCTTTAAGGCATCTTTAAGACGTTTTATAATATAATGTCTAAAAGACGTCTTTAAGACGTCTTTTATGTCTCGATTTTGAACATGGTGCTGTCTGGGTTGCAACTCGAGCTACGCAATTTCTCGACACATATACTTATTATTTTCTATTTTAGATTGTTCTACACGTGGGTGTATCGCACAAGGCTGATTCTCTAACGATAGAGTGTCACGCCTGCAGCAACGGCTACAAGAGGTTCGACATAGATAATAAATACCCTGATGAAACGAACGTCAAGTGCAGCGTCCTGGAAACTGGGATAGATGTCGAAAAACTTTGCGATAGTGTGAATGAAAACTCCGAAAGAAGTGGATGCAAAGCCTGCGTCTCGTACGATGCCGGCAGATATTTATGCGAATATATATTTTATCAATCTCTTTCTGTTGAGCCGACAAAGACTCTCTTTGTGCATGTTCCAGACTTTGACAAGTACTCCAGCATACAAACAGCAAACGGTTTATACGATATTTTGTGTTATTTACTGAGAAATTTGAAATCCAGTTAACAGTCGTAATCTGTTTAGCTGTCAGTAATTAATAATAGGATACAATAAAAACAATGATATAATTTTATAAAAATCTATGTGCTTAAGGCCTGTACACTTTCTTATAAATATATACGACATATCTAGAAATATAAAAAAAGTTAAGAATATAAGATATGTATTATAAATAATGTGATGTGATAAAAATAACAGTCTTAATCTATTAAGAAGTAATTAATAACAGAGGACAGTAGTTAAGCAATGATTTTATAATCTATGTACTTTCTTAAATCTAGAAGCAAAAAATTTAAAAATATATAAGATAGATGTGTAATATGAATAATATAATGTTATATTCTTATAGGATAAGGCATATGATTATGGCAAATACAAGTTTTATTTTTTGCTGTATAAATGTCCAGCTTTGATACAAATGTAATAACACTCCAATTACTGCATCGCAACTTATGAGCCAGGTTGAAATTTCGTCCGTTCGGGTGGAATGTTGTATCTAAGCTCGTGAAATTCCGGCTTTCTGATCATCGATGCAACGTGCCCCATTTGGATCGTACAATCGGGATTTAGATTCGGTGGTAGCAACGTGCATTCTCGCTCTAAGATGCACGCTAATCCTTCTAATAGTTCGATGAATCCTATAGACGCTGCTGCACGTCGTAATCTGTTTACCTCCTATGCGACAAAAATGATCATTTCGTAAAAATTCCATCATTTAAATTATATGCAATAGTCTTGTATTTTTAGTCCATCTAATTGAATGATCACATTACCTTGTAAAAGTTCTGTGTCTTGTCTGGTAATTTTCTCGCATGTCTCAATATTTTTTGAATATCAGATTGTAAGCCGACTTGGCGAATCCATGAAGGAGCATTTTGCGTATAGCTTCTCTTTTCAGCTGGTCTAACTGGAAAACTAACTGGAGAGCTTTTGACTGTATCTAATGGGCCTAAATTGCTGAAATTGCCTAACCACGGTACAACGTCAGATCCTGGCTCTAATACCGTTAGCATTAAGTTGGATTTCTTCTTAGTATCCGCCCAAGAGTATATAAATCCATACAATTCGTTGTTCAACATACAAAGAGCTGCCATATTTTCCACCTGCAAAGTATATCAATTATCTATCAACTTAATCAAATGCAAATAATAATAATTGCTAGATATCGAGCAAGACATTACCTTTAGTGCCCCGTGAAGCAATACGCAAAAAGACGGCATTTTTCCCTCGTCTCCGTTTTCATCGGTATCTGAATCCTCTTCTAATGATACGCCTTGCATACTTGAATTTTTCTCTGTTACCAATGGCAATACTAAGTGCCTAGAAATGGAACTTGGGCTACCAACATCTCCTACAGATATAAATCCACATATTTCTATGGTTTTTGATATTGCCAAGCCCGGGGTTAACTCGAAATCCGTCTTCTTTGTGTAAGGCTGAAACGTATGAAGTATTGCAGTGTCTATGCAACTGTGTTTATAGTAATCTAGCATGTTCCCATGTTTCTCCATTTACCATGGGAGCTGGCGATAATAAAATGCGGGAGCCTAAATGGCCACACTTTAGGTATCCTTGGAAGGAAACATAATTCGCTTCAGCTAGCTTCTGGAAGCAAGCCGCGACGGAGTATTTGCTAAGCGGTGGGTCAGGAACTAGTACAATACTGTCGTTACCAGCTAGATCAACTAAACGTTGATAGAGAGGTAAACCGATCTGCAAACTAGGGTCTGAAAACATATATACGAGTGATATATTTAAATATACGAAATAAAAGGTGAATAAAAGTATGTTTACGTTTCTCGACTTACCCTGCTGCGACCCGATGCAAACTATACTTAATTTTCCCGGGTATGGAAAAGGTAATGGAAAGGGATTTGTGTCTTGTGCGACATTCAAAGAACTCAAAGAATTGCCTAAGGACATTTGTCCTATGCCAGGATTACCATCCGTAATTAATATCACTTGGCAAGCAGTGGCGTTACCCCATTCCGCCATAATTACATTGTTAACCCCGTGCAATGCTCCTTCGATGCACGTCTTGTCCCACTCCTCGATAGTTTGCAACTTTGCGCGTATGCTGTCGTAATCGCGCGTGAATGGGCAAACTATTTCGTACAACGACGAGAATACAATCTGAAATTCGTCAAGTTTACATATATTAGTATACCTATTGTACCTGACAGCATTAGTCTGTCTTCTTACCAGCGAAACAAATTCTAATTTCGAGTTAACTTGCAAGTAGTGTAGTAGAGCGTTTATCCCATGCACCGCTAAGTGATGCCGCGTCAACGGTTCATTTTGCAAGTTGTCATTCGTCCCACCTGTCAATACAGGTCTTCTCATTGAGAGAGAGACGTCCAACGCTATAACCGTAGGCATTTTGACGCCCGAGTAAAGATTAGCGTAAAGTGATTAGAAACTAGAGACACTTAAAAGTCTCATAATATATTTATCAACTGCATACAGCTTCTTTTTCGCCGAATCTGTATAAACATGTTCGTCATGTTCGATGCGAACGTATAGGTTACACAGAGAGCCACGTATTAACCTTTCCTCTCTGCATCGATTTCCTTTCCTCGTGAAAAGGAAGTTGTTCGTCTGGAGTTAATAAATAGGTACTTGAAAATTTCGTTAACAATACTTCTGTCATGCTAATGAAGCTAATGCATCTTTCGGCAAAAAAGGTGCCGTGTATCGACGCATCGGTCCACAACTTGACTACTTGACGACTAATGACAAATGACAGTAATGACGACTTGACGACTTGACGAGTGTTTCGGATACTCTGACCCTAACCTATTCTGATGAGTTCCACTTCGATCACATACGGCATACGGCAACGGCACAAATGTTTACATTTCGGCGGCGCGCGTTCACAAAACGCCTGCTATATGTACTTGATAAAATTTTATAGAAATGTAGCATATGTTTATTTTAGTTTTCTCTCTAAAATAATTAAGATTAAATTAGAATAATATTTTACGAAATACAGATATATTTTTTATTACCAGATAAATTATATAATTAATATACCTATATTTACTTTAAATAACATTCGGTGAACAATATAAAGATAAATGATGCATATATTATGCACATTGTACGTGAAACGTACGGAATACACTCTGTATATAACTTATTGGTATTTGAGGGCAATAAAAACGTAAAGAGAAACAAAAAAAAAACATTTTAAAAACGCGAGAGAATTAAACACGTCAAGCGCCGCGGCTTATTATGAGTAAAAAAAATGAAAATATATTATAATTAATAAAACGCTTTTGTATTGCGGATTTTTTATGGAACTGACATATATTTTAGAAAAGCCGTAGCCATCAGATAAGAAAGGTCAATGTGCCCCCACACGGATCATGCTCATTTTTTTTGCTTTAAAAAAATAAAAATTTCGAAAATAATTCATATCTTTTGATCGGCTTAACTAATTTTAATGAAATTTTAATATGTTGATGTAGCGATATAATTATTGAGACACATTTGTGGAAAATTCGGGCAAGGTTCCTGATGACAGAAACATTGATTAAAAAAAAATAAATAAATAAATGTTCTTGATTTTTTTTTAGTCCTGATGTTTTTCTTGTACAATTACGAAAAAATTTTAGAGGGAAAAAGAAGAATATACATCCACCGCTTCGTGCTCCCTCCGCTCAGCACGGATTTTTATTGGCATCGTTTGTCATCGCTGACTGTGTCTAATACCGAAATAAACAAAATACCAATGAGTTAATTCTTATTTTATAGTTAAACATAACTCCCAGAATTCTAGTTTTTGTTTTTATCCTTGCCTAAAGATTTCTGCTTGCGTTTAAGCCATATCTCCTCATGATAACAACGGCGAAAAATAAATATTCAATATTTTTCGATATATTTTTTTGTTGGTGCATTTGCTTAACTATTTCTTCATAGTTCGGTCGTGAAGGGCCGAAGTCAAAGCAATGTTTATGATTTTTTTATCAAATCATTTATATGATTAAAAAAAAATAGGATAACGCGTCGCAAAGCTTCGTAACGACGTAAACAGATCATTAGTAAGTAATTTTTACGTTGTAGAATAATATTTTGCCTGAAATAGATTAAAATAAAGTGTATATGTTAACACGTCGCTTGACTTAGTTTTCAACTTGTGCCAACTCTTGAGTGCTCTACTTTGGAGATTATTTCGATTAAATTATTGCGTTATTATGGCGATTTACTGAAGTACAGTAATTTCGCCACAAGGTGCATGTAATTTTTTACATAAACAATTTTCCTCGCTGCCCTCATGTACGAGATGCGGGCAGCGACTTTTGGCAACGCCAAACAGTTCGTGCGGTTGGTATACACTTGTTTGTCTTTGCGCTCACTCACACCTAACGTGCACCTAACCTTACGCCGACGATCCCAGCGTGCGGCGTTGCCACGTCGCCACGCTCGAGTTGTGAAAATCAGCGCTTGAGCATCGGAAACCAAACTTTAATTATTAATTTAAAAAAAAACTGTACGGTGGATCGTGTTCACCTTCAACTATAGGCTTCCTCACAGTGTCCTCTTTCTATCGATATATATTGTTCGGACATTTTTGGCAAAAGATTTTTCGCAAACTCGTGTTATTCATAGGAAAATATCTCTTTTCCTATTAGACCAATGTTAAAATCACCTAATTTTGAAATTAAATATCTTGAGAACGGGACGGTGAATTATCTTCTTTCTGGGCTTAATCGATTCAGGAGAGTTCCTTCTTTCGATATAAAAAATAAAACCTATCACTATTGGCAAAAGTTGTTCACGACCGAACTACTTAAAGTTATATTTGATTAAGCAGACATTAATTTTACTAATCTATATATTGTCATAATAAAAAGAATCGGAATCAGTTGATTATGTCTATACTCCATACAACGATATTAATGAAGTCTGTCATAGGCATAAAACGGCGGATGTATTAGTTGTTTTTTATTTTATTTTTTGTTTCCTCATAGAGGAAGCGCTTTGTTTTCGTGAAAAATAATTTTTTTGTTTTTTTGAAGGTGTTCAGAATGTTCTAAAACGTCAAAAAATTGTAATTTAAAAAAATATCTGTATGTATGTATGTGTGTGTGTATGTGTATGTGCCAAATTTACCAAAATTTCTTTAACTCCAGAACTAATCAACCAAATCTTAACGAATTATATATGAAATAGGGGTAGAAAAAACTGATGAATATAATAGAATTAATAAAAATTGCTAATAATCAATAATCACAAGGGGTTCTTTTTTTAATTTAAATTTTGAATTTTTTAAAAAATGTCCATGGTTGCTCTAACTTCCGCAAATTTGAAGATATCGATCTATTTCTAATTTTATTATATTTTTCAGTCTTTTTTCTACTCCTATTTCATATATAATTTTTTAAGATTTGGTTGATTAGATCCAGCTTTATACGCGATCAAATAAGGTCCATAATTTAGCTCGCATATAAAGCTAGAGCATATAAAGCTCGCATATAAAACTAATCAACCAAATTTAAAAGAATTATATATAAAATACGAGTAGAAAAGACCGAAGTAAAAATTGTTTTTTGAGTTTTCGATGCCAATGTGTTGCTTATTATATGTTCAAAAACGTCGAAAAATCGTAGAGTATCATTAAAGGTAGGTTGGTGTTAAATTATCTTTTTTTTTTGTTTTTGGTATAATTTCCGTAATTTTTTAGATATTGGGATGTTTTTTTTTTTTTAATTGATAGAGTATTATGCAAAAAAGGTTGGTATTGAATTTGGTGATGATCGGTAAAGGGGTTCTTTTTTTAAAAAAATTTGAATTTTTTTAGAAATGTCCGTGATTGCTTTAACTTCTGCATGATGAGATATCGATCTAGGCCGGTATTCATAGTCGGGTCTTATATCCAAGATCGTCTTACCCTGTTGAAAAATTTGTGTTAAATATAACATAAATCGCGTCCAAAACGGTCCAATCAAATTTTTGTATTAATTTAACATAATATGGACGTGTGTTAAATGATAACACCGATACTATGTTAAAATATTTCAACAGAAAAGAAATGTAATTCTGATCGTAATTTGACGTTAATTATGTGTACAATTAATATAACTTTTATGTTAAAGTTAAGATTGTAAGATAAAATCAACATTCTTTTTCTGTAAATTTTTATTCCCACTTCTGTTATAGAGTAAAATCAACATTCTTTTTCTGTAAATTTTAACACATTTAAGAAATACGTTCAAATTGTGTTACTTTAATATATTCTTTAAATTATTTTAATAATTTTTTTTACATTTTAAATTTGTTAAGCTCAATTAACAGGCATGTTAAATCGACACATGTATGTGTTGATTATTTTACACAAAAATTTCAACAAGGACCTTTTTTAACAAACCTACTAATTGAAATAAAAGTATTTCAATTATTTAAATTGTATAATAATTTATAAACCCAACACTTTATAAGTATATTAATAAAAAATTAACATTTCTAGAATGTAAAAATAACATTTTCTTAGTGTATAGTAAACTAGCATGCCCCGTCGGGCTTCGCCCCGGAGAACATGTGTATTAAGACACGCAAATAGAAGTATTTTCAATTTCTCTCTCTCCCTCTCTCTTTCTTTCTCTCTTTCTCTCTTTCTCTCTCTCTCTCTCTCTCTCTCTCTCTCTCTTTCTCTCTCTTTCTCTTTCTCTCTTTTTGAGATTTGATCATTTATTTCCTAAAAAATTAGAAAAATTAGAAAAATTAGAAAAATTAGAAAAATTAGAAAAACCGGTTTCAAAAAAACCGATAACAAAAAACTATACACATAGTGGCACTCCCCGGAAAATTCTACCCCTATTTCATATACTTTTGGTAACAATTCGGTTCAGGGGTTTAGGCTGGGCGTTGATGAGTGAGTGAGTCAGTCAGGACATCTTTCTTTATATATATAGATGTGTACTATTCTGTGTGTATAGTAGGACCCTGTATGGGGTACCACTTCGGTGGGGAGACGCACCCCGCCGTACCCCAGGGATCCCTACGAGTTCAGTCTCCTCCAAGGGTCCCTTGTGTTAAAAGTCTATTTCGAAGGGCAAGGGGATACCCCCCCAAGGATCCCTCCATGAACGAGGGACGTGGTAAAAAAACAGCCAAATGAGGTACCATTTTTACAAAATTAGAAGCATATAGTACATGATTTAAACTACTTATAAAAAAATCATGTGTACCACATCAATAAAAATTATGTATGTACCACTTTTAAAATATGGTACCTGATTTTTTCATAATTAATAAGTAAATTAAATCATGTACCACATCAATAAAAATCATGTACCACTTTTATAATATATCTAATTTTTTCATAAATAAATTAAATCATATATCGCATTGATAAAAAATCATAAACGACTCGTTTTACAAGCGGTACGAATCACAGTACGTATCGAACGACAGCGTCGATAATTTTTTTCCCGAGCGACGAAAGGTGAAGAGTCGGTTTTAACGCGACGAAAGGTAAAGAGGGATAACCGGATTTGCGAGCGCGAAGCGCGAGCAAGATGGCGTGGGCGGATGAGCGAGGGTGGTGCGATTCGTACCCCGGAGAACATCGCGGATCGGTAACGACGAACAACGAAGGTCCGTCGCGATTGTTACGTTTGCTTTGGCGTTTATTCGCTTCGAATCGATAGAGCGTCGATTTTTATTTTTGACTTTTCGTTCGCCGTTGTTACGTTTGTCTTAGCGTTTATTCGCTCTGAATCGATCGGGCATTGGTTTTAGCTTTTCGTTCGCTCTCGTTACAGTTGTTGCTTTGGACCGAATTTGCGAGCGCGAAGCGCGAGCAGCGTGGCGTGGGCGGACGAACGAGGGTGCGATTGAAGGATCATTTGATTTGTGCCGGAAACATCGTCGATCGGTAACGACAAACAACGAAGGTCCGTCGCGTCGCGCGAAGCGAGATCGATCGAGCGTCGGTTTTAACTTTTTCAGCTTTTAGTTCGCTGTCGTCTTAGCATTTATTTGCTTCGAATCAATCAAAAAGTTATTTCGTTTGCCGTTATTACGTTTGTCTTAGCGTTTATTCGCTTCAAATCGATCGAGCGTCGGTTTTAACTTTTAGCTTTTAGTTCGCCGTCGTTACGTTCGTCTTAGCGTTTATTCTCTTTGAATCGATCGAGCGTTGGTTTTAGCTTTTTGTTCGCTCTATTACAGTCGCTTCGGCGTTTGCTCTTGTTACATTTGCTTTTCTTTACACATTGCCGACACAATTGTCTCTCGCATCGCCGACGCGGATTCGATATTTGCTTCGTTTCGTTTGCTCGTTTTCTCTATACGTTTTTTGCGTTAGCTCTGCGCATCGGCAGATATACGTTTTTCGCTATAATATCGACACAATTGTCTCGTTCGATGCATTCGTTATCGCAGCAGCAGCAGCAGCAGTGGCAACAGTTTTCCGTATCGCCGACGTAACTTGTTCTGCGACGATTGATTTTATCATCGTTACTGAAATTATATCTCGAGTGTTTTATTTACTGGGCGATATCTCAATTGCTTTGTTTGTTAATTTCGCGAAATGAATAAATAAAGACTTCGCGTTGGCGATCGACGCAGAATAGAAAAGACGTCGCGTTGGTCGCGTTGCTGGATTTACTCGACATGTGTATCAAGGTAATAAGGATCATTTGTAATTAATTTCATCATGAGAATTTTTGAAATAAAGTTACATTATACGTTTAACGTTTAGATTACTCTTCTGTTAGCGTTGTGCGTAGCGGTCTTGGGGATACGTCGAATGCAGGAAGACGAAGATGTGCCTTAAGATGTCGACCTACTGCGTACCCGGTTTTTGCTCTCCGCACGAGAACTGCGAATTGTACAAAGAGTGCGTTTCTCCCCGGCAAATACCAAACTCGCGTTTATCCAACGGGAACCTACTACAACGCGACGATAGAAAACTGTATTTAGCATGGAAACAAAACCTTGTTGAATACAAAAATAATCAAAAAGCGAAATTTTATTAACAAAAATCAAATATTATTGATTATTTAAGGTAGTTGTATCGCGACAGTATTAGTCAAAAATAATGGTCACACTGCAATACGATAATGTACGAAAAACTCTACTTATCTGTGTAAAACTTTTGACTGAGCTTGTACTGTTTTTACTGTTTTCACTCGCGTCAGTAATGTCAGTATACCTATACCATCGAGATTAACGCATCGCGACGCTCGCGTTAGTATGTGCTCTATCGAGGTTTTATTTTGAATAAATATAGAAGAAATAGAAGCGGAAATATCTGTTGAACATTATACAAAGAAAGATTAATGAAAAAAAAAGTATTAAAGAAAAGACATAAAGCTTTAGCGGCAATGTCTGAACTACATATACATATATCTAATCTTCATATACGCAGTGTTGCAAGATTTTTACAGGTTATAGCTGTCGTATGCGTCCACCGCTATGAGAAATTGTGTACTTTGTGTAACAATTGCTTCAAAACTAAATAGATAGGGGTCTTGTACTTTTGTAAGAATATTTTTACAAGTCTCTTTTGTCATCTCTTTGTTTTTCATTAAAATTCTATGAGTAGTTTGATCGCTACAATTACAAACGTGATATAAAAAGCCGTTTTCGTCCTACAATACATGTAAAAAGTGCTAAGTTTGATTTCCATTATTTCAACTTTGGTATAGTCAAGCTTTTTCTACTTGCACGTGTGTGTAGAGCGTGTTTACATTAATATGCTGTTCAAATTTTAAAAGATTTGTATGAAAATGGGTTTGGTGACACAACTACCTTAAAGTAAATACTGATTCATGCAAATTAAAGAAAAAATAAGATATTTAAGTTTTGAATCTTCGTATATAGAAATAATAATTTTTTTTTAAATTAAATCGATTTTACGTATACTGTTTCGAATTCGAATATTTTTGTTATTTTTGTATGAAAACAATTTTTATCAAATATAAAAACAAAACTTTTTTAAAATATATTTGATAAAACGAAAATAAAGTCTTGAAAATATTGTATGAAATTTGTCATTCGATGAAATGACGTTTATAAGACGAAAGCAAAATCATGTTAAATGCGAAAATAACCGAACAACGTTAATTAATTGGTACATGATTTTTATTGATGTGGTACACATAATTTTTTTATAAGTAGTTTAAATCATGTATACGATAATATCCCTCAAGGATCCCTGCATGAACGAGGGACGTGGTGAAAAAAACAGCGAAATAAGGTACCACTTTTACAAAATTAGAAGCATATAGTACATTTAACAAAAATAAAATGTTACGTTAACATAAATTTTTTGTTAAAAAATAAACTTTTAACAAATAAACAATGTAACTTTTACACATTATACTAATCAAAAGTTTGAGTTGTTACATTTGTAAAATGTAAAAAGAACATTTCTTATATGTTAATTTCAACATAAAAATTATGTTATTTGTACACACAATTGACTTTAAATTACGATCAAAATTACATTTTTTTTCTGTTGAAATATATTAACATAGTATCAATGTTACCATTTAACACATCCATATTATGTTAAATTAACACAAAAATTTGAGTGGACCGTTTTGGACATAAGATTTATGTTATATTTAACACAAATTTTCCAACTGTGTAGGAGATCAAAATTGCCTTCGGCGAGAGTTTGAAAATCTAAAATTATTTTTTCTTTAATGTTACCATTATTACCTACATTCTACAAAATTATTTATGATTAATGACTAGGCCCGGATAGCCCAAAACCCCTCATAAAAATAGGCGAAATTCTTTGATTTCGCGTGCGTAAAGTAAATTCACTTGACTTGCGACATTCTTTCATATATACATATATACCATATTTCATCATTTTGACCCCATTAAAGTTCCTTACATTAGCGACAATGGAAATACTAGCAACAGTTGCACATAAAATTTTGTTAGAATAACAAACACCTCTTAAAAATAACATCTACGAACTACCGACAATCAATCAAAAATGAACAATATTAATAGAATAGAATTTCAAAAAAGAGTAAAAGTTAAAATAAAGATTAATTAATAATGCTTAAATTTGGGGAGGAGGGGGAAAAGGACTGAAATTCTTTGCGCTTCGTGTGTCTCGAATTTCAATACATAAATAATCAAAAGTACCGATTTTTACCACAATATGGACAATACAAGGGCCATAAAAAATACCTTTAATAAAAACACGTATAATATAATCAGTTATAAATAATCGAAAATAATGTGCACGTGTTAGTGTTTTTCATGCAATAATATGGTATGTATATTTACATGCAGTATTTTCCAAAGTTTTTACATCTAATATCTGTCACAAAGACGTTGTCAAAAGTGTTAATAATTTTATTTGTCGTTATTGTCGTCATTATTGCCTGAATATCGACGCAACTGCATAATAATGAGAAATTTGCAGGGACGGCACGCAGAACAGTCTATCATGAGTCCGCTAAGTACGACGGTATTACTGATGTGCATTTTACTCTGTTTGTCAATATGTCAATATACTCAAAGTCTGCACTTGGGAAGCAAATCTGGAAACGTCACATTCGACAATCCCATCGATGCTATCGTTCTTGATGCAAATAACGGTAAAACAAAACAAAAATCAAAAAAATTTTAGTTAATTTGGTAATTATTTAGAATAGGTCCTTTTTCGAATTTTGATATTTTATTGCGGCTTTCTTGGTAAAAATCTTTATTGTGACTCTGACAGTGATAATAATCAATCGGGGGAGCCCGAAAAATATGTACCTTACCTATTTTTTTATCTATTTTTTTTTTAGTATCGTTCAACTTTCCACACAAACGTTCAACGTTCAATTTTCTTTTACTTGAAAGTACACATGCAGGCGGGAGTAAATGGGGGTGGACCTCAGTTTGGATAGATATTTCTCTGGACAGCATTGTACTTTCCACGTCATAATTTTTCGGGTTTTCAACTTTCCACGCAAACCGAGATCCACTCCACTGACCTTCGCCTACATGCGTGTACTGTCTATACACACAAACTGTTTGACACCAAAATGACGAAACAAAATAGACATGATTCACAAATTACTACCGGTTCTTTTCAGGATCAAAATCGGCATTTTTAAGAGCTACTATATCAAGAGAAACGGTAGTGTCTCGCGCCAAGTACACGCGGAGCGAGACCGACCGTGACTCTTTTACGCGACGCGACGGGTTGCGAGTACCCGAGATGTTGAGATCTCGATAACGAGTGAACGGATCAAGTTCTAAGTAGGCTTGATCGATAGCTTGGGGTCCAATTAGGGGGGGGGGGGTTTCTCTCATAATATTCCGCTACGTGCCTTACGAGCGGAGATATTGCGACGCAAAGTCCAAATGTGAAAATTTATTTTTAAGATACTCCTAACGCCGACGTCTGATATGATGACGTCATAATCAGAAACGTTACTTTCACTTTTTCGACGCTGGCGGCGCAGGTATCGCCAGTTTCGATATCGCGCGCGTATTTCGAAATTAGGTCGATAGACTTATCGGTCAGGAGGAAGATTTCTATTTAGGTAAATTAGGTATATATATATATATATATATATATATAAATAATATATATTGAGTCAACGCGGAAAAGAAGATTCTCTACGCTTGGCAGAAAGTGCCGCTAGGGAATTTTTAAGTCGATTCTTATGAATCAAGCTTGAATTCGATGTCTAGGTATCCCAGGTTACCGATGACGAGGTCCAGATATTGCGCTTCATAGTTTCGGTGTCCAGGTGTAATAATACGTTGAATTCAATGTCTACGTGTCCCAGGTTGCCGATAACGAGGTCCACATAATGCGCTCAGTAGTTTTCGGTTTGTCTACGTGTATTATACCTTGATTTCGATGTGCTCCCCGGTCCCGGTTTGCCGATAACGGGATCAGATAGTGCGCTTCATAAGTTTTCGGTGTTCCAGTTGTAATAATACGTTGAATTCGATTGTCTACGGTGTCTTCAGGTTGCCGATGGACGAGGTCTCCAGATATTGCGCTCCGTAAGTTTTCGGTTGTCTACGTGTATTAATCTCTTGAATTCCGATTGTCCACGTGTCCCAAGTTGCCGATTGACGGGATCCAGATAATGCGCTTCATAGTTTTTGGTTGTCCAGGTGTAATCGTACGTTGAATGCGATTTGTCTAGGTTGTCCCAGGTTGCCGGATTGACAAGGTACACATAACTGCGCTCCGTAGTTTTTGGTGTCCGCGTGATTAATACCTTGATTCGATGTCTACGTGTCCCAGGTTGCCGATGACGAGGGTCCAGATATTGCGCTCCGTAGTTTTTCGGTGTCACGTGTATTAATACCTTGAATTCGATGTTTAGGTGTCCCAGGTTGCCGATGACAAGGCCCTATTTCCTCCCCTAGTTTTGGTGTTCGTGATTTTACCTTAAATTGATGTCGGGTCCCCGGTTTCTAAGACAGGTCCCCAAATGCTTATGTTTTGGGTCTAGGTGATTTTAAACTTTAAATCTAAATGGGGCGTTCAGCCGTTTTTCCTAGCAAACGGAAAAGTTGCTCTTTTTTTCTCGTTCCCCCCCCTTTTTTAAACCAAAAAAAGTCAAAAAAGAGGAAAAGAGGAAAAACGGACGTCAGATTGCTGGCTAGCAAAAAATCGGCTAAACGCCCCAATTTTGG